>NC_141542.1:10000-45000 GCF_021556685.1 Rattus norvegicus
TAACCCTAACCCTAACCCTAACCCTAACCCTAACCCTAACCCTAACCCTAACCCTAACCCTAACCCTAACCCTAACCCTAACCCTAACCCTAACCCTAACCCTAACCCTAACCCTAACCCTAACCCTAACCCTAACCCTAACCCTAACCCTAACCCTAACCCTAACCCTAACCCTAACCCTAACCCTAACCCTAACCCTAACCCTAACCCTAACCCTAACCCTAACCCTAACCCTAACCCTAACCCTAACCCTAACCCTAACCCTAACCCTAACCCTAACCCTAACCCTAACCCTAACCCTAACCCTAACCCTAACCCTAACCCTAACCCTAACCCTAACCCTAACCCTAACCCTAACCCTAACCCTAACCCTAACCCTAACCCTAACCCTAACCCTAACCCTAACCCTAACCCTAACCCTAACCCTAACCCTAACCCTAACCCTAACCCTAACCCTAACCCTAACCCTAACCCTAACCCTAACCCTAACCCTAACCCTAACCCTAACCCTAACCCTAACCCTAACCCTAACCCTAACCCTAACCCTAACCCTAACCCTAACCCTAACCCTAACCCTAACCCTAACCCTAACCCTAACCCTAACCCTAACCCTAACCCTAACCCTAACCCTAACCCTAACCCTAACCCTAACCCTAACCCTAACCCTAACCCCAACCCTAACCCTAACCCTAACCCTAACCCTAACCCTAACCCTAACCCTAACCCTAACCCTAACCCTAACCCTAACCCTAACCCTAACCCTAACCCTAACCCTAACCCTAACCCTAACCCTAACCCTAACCCTAACCCTAACCCTAACCCTAACCCTAACCCTAACCCTAACCCTAACCCTAACCCTAACCCTAACCCTAACCCTAACCCTAACCCTAACCCTAACCCTAACCCTAACCCTAACCCTAACCCTAACCCTAACCCTAACCCTAACCCTAACCCTAACCCTAACCCTAACCCTAACCCTAACCCTAACCCTAACCCTAACCCTAACCCTAACCCTAACCCTAACCCTAACCCTAACCCTAACCCTAACCCTAACCCTAACCCTAACCCTAACCCTAACCCTAACCCTAACCCTAACCCTAACCCTAACCCTAACCCTAACCCTAACCCTAACCCTAACCCTAACCCTAACCCTAACCCTAACCCTAACCCTAACCCTAACCCTAACCCTAACCCTAACCCTAACCCTAACCCTAACCCTAACCCTAACCCTAACCCTAACCCTAACCCTAACCCTAACCCTAACCCTAACCCTAACCCTAACCCTAACCCTAACCCTAACCCTAACCCTAACCCTAACCCTAACCCTAACCCTAACCCTAACCCTAACCCTAACCCTAACCCTAACCCTAACCCTAACCCTAACCCTAACCCTAACCCTAACCCTAACCCTAACCCTAACCCTAACCCTAACCCTAACCCTAACCCTAACCCTAACCCTAACCCTAACCCTAACCCTAACCCTAACCCTAACCCTAACCCTAACCCTAACCCTAACCCTAACCCTAACCCTAACCCTAACCCTAACCCTAACCCTAACCCTAACCCTAACCCTAACCCTAACCCTAACCCTAACCCTAACCCTAACCCTAACCCTAACCCTAACCCTAACCCTAACCCTAACCCTAACCCTAACCCTAACCCTAACCCTAACCCTAACCCTAACCCTAACCCTAACCCTAACCCTAACCCTAACCCTAACCCTAACCCTAACCCTAACCCTAACCCTAACCCTAACCCTAACCCTAACCCTAACCCTAACCCTAACCCTAACCCTAACCCTAACCCTAACCCTAACCCTAACCCTAACCCTAACCCTAACCCTAACCCTAACCCTAACCCTAACCCTAACCCTAACCCTAACCCTAACCCTAACCCTAACCCTAACCCTAACCCTAACCCTAACCCTAACCCTAACCCTAACCCTAACCCTAACCCTAACCCTAACCCTAACCCTAACCCTAACCCTAACCCTAACCCTAACCCTAACCCTAACCCTAACCCTAACCCTAACCCTAACCCTAACCCTAACCCTAACCCTAACCCTAACCCTAACCCTAACCCTAACCCTAACCCTAACCCTAACCCTAACCCTAACCCTAACCCTAACCCTAACCCTAACCCTAACCCTAACCCTAACCCTAACCCTAACCCTAACCCTAACCCTAACCCTAACCCTAACCCTAACCCTAACCCTAACCCTAACCCTAACCCTAACCCTAACCCTAACCCTAACCCTAACCCTAACCCTAACCCTAACCCTAACCCTAACCCTAACCCTAACCCTAACCCTAACCCTAACCCTAACCCTAACCCTAACCCTAACCCTAACCCTAACCCTAACCCTAACCCTAACCCTAACCCTAACCCTAACCCTAACCCTAACCCTAACCCTAACCCTAACCCTAACCCTAACCCTAACCCTAACCCTAACCCTAACCCTAACCCTAACCCTAACCCTAACCCTAACCCTAACCCTAACCCTAACCCTAACCCTAACCCTAACCCTAACCCTAACCCTAACCCTAACCCTAACCCTAACCCTAACCCTAACCCTAACCCTAACCCTAACCCTAACCCTAACCCTAACCCTAACCCTAACCCTAACCCTAACCCTAACCCTAACCCTAACCCTAACCCTAACCCTAACCCTAACCCTAACCCTAACCCTAACCCTAACCCTAACCCTAACCCTAACCCTAACCCTAACCCTAACCCTAACCCTAACCCTAACCCTAACCCTAACCCTAACCCTAACCCTAACCCTAACCCTAACCCTAACCCTAACCCTAACCCTAACCCTAACCCTAACCCTAACCCTAACCCTAACCCTAACCCTAACCCTAACCCTAACCCTAACCCTAACCCTAACCCTAACCCTAACCCTAACCCTAACCCTAACCCTAACCCTAACCCTAACCCTAACCCTAACCCTAACCCTAACCCTAACCCTAACCCTAACCCTAACCCTAACCCTAACCCTAACCCTAACCCTAACCCTAACCCTAACCCTAACCCTAACCCTAACCCTAACCCTAACCCTAACCCTAACCCTAACCCTAACCCTAACCCTAACCCTAACCCTAACCCTAACCCTAACCCTAACCCTAACCCTAACCCTAACCCTAACCCTAACCCTAACCCTAACCCTAACCCTAACCCTAACCCTAACCCTAACCCTAACCCTAACCCTAACCCTAACCCTAACCCTAACCCTAACCCTAACCCTAACCCTAACCCTAACCCTAACCCTAACCCTAACCCTAACCCTAACCCTAACCCTAACCCTAACCCTAACCCTAACCCTAACCCTAACCCTAACCCTAACCCTAACCCTAACCCTAACCCTAACCCTAACCCTAACCCTAACCCTAACCCTAACCCTAACCCTAACCCTAACCCTAACCCTAACCCTAACCCTAACCCTAACCCTAACCCTAACCCTAACCCTAACCCTAACCCTAACCCTAACCCTAACCCTAACCCTAACCCTAACCCTAACCCTAACCCTAACCCTAACCCTAACCCTAACCCTAACCCTAACCCTAACCCTAACCCTAACCCTAACCCTAACCCTAACCCTAACCCTAACCCTAACCCTAACCCTAACCCTAACCCTAACCCTAACCCTAACCCTAACCCTAACCCTAACCCTAACCCTAACCCTAACCCTAACCCTAACCCTAACCCTAACCCTAACCCTAACCCTAACCCTAACCCTAACCCTAACCCTAACCCTAACCCTAACCCTAACCCTAACCCTAACCCTAACCCTAACCCTAACCCTAACCCTAACCCTAACCCTAACCCTAACCCTAACCCTAACCCTAACCCTAACCCTAACCCTAACCCTAACCCTAACCCTAACCCTAACCCTAACCCTAACCCTAACCCTAACCCTAACCCTAACCCTAACCCTAACCCTAACCCTAACCCTAACCCTAACCCTAACCCTAACCCTAACCCTAACCCTAACCCTAACCCTAACCCTAACCCTAACCCTAACCCTAACCCTAACCCTAACCCTAACCCTAACCCTAACCCTAACCCTAACCCTAACCCTAACCCTAACCCTAACCCTAACCCTAACCCTAACCCTAACCCTAACCCTAACCCTAACCCTAACCCTAACCCTAACCCTAACCCTAACCCTAACCCTAACCCTAACCCTAACCCTAACCCTAACCCTAACCCTAACCCTAACCCTAACCCTAACCCTAACCCTAACCCTAACCCTAACCCTAACCCTAACCCTAACCCTAACCCTAACCCTAACCCTAACCCTAACCCTAACCCTAACCCTAACCCTAACCCTAACCCTAACCCTAACCCTAACCCTAACCCTAACCCTAACCCTAACCCTAACCCTAACCCTAACCCTAACCCTAACCCTAACCCTAACCCTAACCCTAACCCTAACCCTAACCCTAACCCTAACCCTAACCCTAACCCTAACCCTAACCCTAACCCTAACCCTAACCCTAACCCTAACCCTAACCCTAACCCTAACCCTAACCCTAACCCTAACCCTAACCCTAACCCTAACCCTAACCCTAACCCTAACCCTAACCCTAACCCTAACCCTAACCCTAACCCTAACCCTAACCCTAACCCTAACCCTAACCCTAACCCTAACCCTAACCCTAACCCTAACCCTAACCCTAACCCTAACCCTAACCCTAACCCTAACCCTAACCCTAACCCTAACCCTAACCCTAACCCTAACCCTAACCCTAACCCTAACCCTAACCCTAACCCTAACCCTAACCCTAACCCTAACCCTAACCCTAACCCTAACCCTAACCCTAACCCTAACCCTAACCCTAACCCTAACCCTAACCCTAACCCTAACCCTAACCCTAACCCTAACCCTAACCCTAACCCTAACCCTAACCCTAACCCTAACCCTAACCCTAACCCTAACCCTAACCCTAACCCTAACCCTAACCCTAACCCTAACCCTAACCCTAACCCTAACCCTAACCCTAACCCTAACCCTAACCCTAACCCTAACCCTAACCCTAACCCTAACCCTAACCCTAACCCTAACCCTAACCCTAACCCTAACCCTAACCCTAACCCTAACCCTAACCCTAACCCTAACCCTAACCCTAACCCTAACCCTAACCCTAACCCTAACCCTAACCCTAACCCTAACCCTAACCCTAACCCTAACCCTAACCCTAACCCTAACCCTAACCCTAACCCTAACCCTAACCCTAACCCTAACCCTAACCCTAACCCTAACCCTAACCCTAACCCTAACCCTAACCCTAACCCTAACCCTAACCCTAACCCTAACCCTAACCCTAACCCTAACCCTAACCCTAACCCTAACCCTAACCCTAACCCTAACCCTAACCCTAACCCTAACCCTAACCCTAACCCTAACCCTAACCCTAACCCTAACCCTAACCCTAACCCTAACCCTAACCCTAACCCTAACCCTAACCCTAACCCTAACCCTAACCCTAACCCTAACCCTAACCCTAACCCTAACCCTAACCCTAACCCTAACCCTAACCCTAACCCTAACCCTAACCCTAACCCTAACCCTAACCCTAACCCTAACCCTAACCCTAACCCTAACCCTAACCCTAACCCTAACCCTAACCCTAACCCTAACCCTAACCCTAACCCTAACCCTAACCCTAACCCTAACCCTAACCCTAACCCTAACCCTAACCCTAACCCTAACCCTAACCCTAACCCTAACCCTAACCCTAACCCTAACCCTAACCCTAACCCTAACCCTAACCCTAACCCTAACCCTAACCCTAACCCTAACCCTAACCCTAACCCTAACCCTAACCCTAACCCTAACCCTAACCCTAACCCTAACCCTAACCCTAACCCTAACCCTAACCCTAACCCTAACCCTAACCCTAACCCTAACCCTAACCCTAACCCTAACCCTAACCCTAACCCTAACCCTAACCCTAACCCTAACCCTAACCCTAACCCTAACCCTAACCCTAACCCTAACCCTAACCCTAACCCTAACCCTAACCCTAACCCTAACCCTAACCCTAACCCTAACCCTAACCCTAACCCTAACCCTAACCCTAACCCTAACCCTAACCCTAACCCTAACCCTAACCCTAACCCTAACCCTAACCCTAACCCTAACCCTAACCCTAACCCTAACCCTAACCCTAACCCTAACCCTAACCCTAACCCTAACCCTAACCCTAACCCTAACCCTAACCCTAACCCTAACCCTAACCCTAACCCTAACCCTAACCCTAACCCTAACCCTAACCCTAACCCTAACCCTAACCCTAACCCTAACCCTAACCCTAACCCTAACCCTAACCCTAACCCTAACCCTAACCCTAACCCTAACCCTAACCCTAACCCTAACCCTAACCCTAACCCTAACCCTAACCCTAACCCTAACCCTAACCCTAACCCTAACCCTAACCCTAACCCTAACCCTAACCCTAACCCTAACCCTAACCCTAACCCTAACCCTAACCCTAACCCTAACCCTAACCCTAACCCTAACCCTAACCCTAACCCTAACCCTAACCCTAACCCTAACCCTAACCCTAACCCTAACCCTAACCCTAACCCTAACCCTAACCCTAACCCTAACCCTAACCCTAACCCTAACCCTAACCCTAACCCTAACCCTAACCCTAACCCTAACCCTAACCCTAACCCTAACCCTAACCCTAACCCTAACCCTAACCCTAACCCTAACCCTAACCCTAACCCTAACCCTAACCCTAACCCTAACCCTAACCCTAACCCTAACCCTAACCCTAACCCTAACCCTAACCCTAACCCTAACCCTAACCCTAACCCTAACCCTAACCCTAACCCTAACCCTAACCCTAACCCTAACCCTAACCCTAACCCTAACCCTAACCCTAACCCTAACCCTAACCCTAACCCTAACCCTAACCCTAACCCTAACCCTAACCCTAACCCTAACCCTAACCCTAACCCTAACCCTAACCCTAACCCTAACCCTAACCCTAACCCTAACCCTAACCCTAACCCTAACCCTAACCCTAACCCTAACCCTAACCCTAACCCTAACCCTAACCCTAACCCTAACCCTAACCCTAACCCTAACCCTAACCCTAACCCTAACCCTAACCCTAACCCTAACCCTAACCCTAACCCTAACCCTAACCCTAACCCTAACCCTAACCCTAACCCTAACCCTAACCCTAACCCTAACCCTAACCCTAACCCTAACCCTAACCCTAACCCTAACCCTAACCCTAACCCTAACCCTAACCCTAACCCTAACCCTAACCCTAACCCTAACCCTAACCCTAACCCTAACCCTAACCCTAACCCTAACCCTAACCCTAACCCTAACCCTAACCCTAACCCTAACCCTAACCCTAACCCTAACCCTAACCCTAACCCTAACCCTAACCCTAACCCTAACCCTAACCCTAACCCTAACCCTAACCCTAACCCTAACCCTAACCCTAACCCTAACCCTAACCCTAACCCTAACCCTAACCCTAACCCTAACCCTAACCCTAACCCTAACCCTAACCCTAACCCTAACCCTAACCCTAACCCTAACCCTAACCCTAACCCTAACCCTAACCCTAACCCTAACCCTAACCCTAACCCTAACCCTAACCCTAACCCTAACCCTAACCCTAACCCTAACCCTAACCCTAACCCTAACCCTAACCCTAACCCTAACCCTAACCCTAACCCTAACCCTAACCCTAACCCTAACCCTAACCCTAACCCTAACCCTAACCCTAACCCTAACCCTAACCCTAACCCTAACCCTAACCCTAACCCTAACCCTAACCCTAACCCTAACCCTAACCCTAACCCTAACCCTAACCCTAACCCTAACCCTAACCCTAACCCTAACCCTAACCCTAACCCTAACCCTAACCCTAACCCTAACCCTAACCCTAACCCTAACCCTAACCCTAACCCTAACCCTAACCCTAACCCTAACCCTAACCCTAACCCTAACCCTAACCCTAACCCTAACCCTAACCCTAACCCTAACCCTAACCCTAACCCTAACCCTAACCCTAACCCTAACCCTAACCCTAACCCTAACCCTAACCCTAACCCTAACCCTAACCCTAACCCTAACCCTAACCCTAACCCTAACCCTAACCCTAACCCTAACCCTAACCCTAACCCTAACCCTAACCCTAACCCTAACCCTAACCCTAACCCTAACCCTAACCCTAACCCTAACCCTAACCCTAACCCTAACCCTAACCCTAACCCTAACCCTAACCCTAACCCTAACCCTAACCCTAACCCTAACCCTAACCCTAACCCTAACCCTAACCCTAACCCTAACCCTAACCCTAACCCTAACCCTAACCCTAACCCTAACCCTAACCCTAACCCTAACCCTAACCCTAACCCTAACCCTAACCCTAACCCTAACCCTAACCCTAACCCTAACCCTAACCCTAACCCTAACCCTAACCCTAACCCTAACCCTAACCCTAACCCTAACCCTAACCCTAACCCTAACCCTAACCCTAACCCTAACCCTAACCCTAACCCTAACCCTAACCCTAACCCTAACCCTAACCCTAACCCTAACCCTAACCCTAACCCTAACCCTAACCCTAACCCTAACCCTAACCCTAACCCTAACCCTAACCCTAACCCTAACCCTAACCCTAACCCTAACCCTAACCCTAACCCTAACCCTAACCCTAACCCTAACCCTAACCCTAACCCTAACCCTAACCCTAACCCTAACCCTAACCCTAACCCTAACCCTAACCCTAACCCTAACCCTAACCCTAACCCTAACCCTAACCCTAACCCTAACCCTAACCCTAACCCTAACCCTAACCCTAACCCTAACCCTAACCCTAACCCTAACCCTAACCCTAACCCTAACCCTAACCCTAACCCTAACCCTAACCCTAACCCTAACCCTAACCCTAACCCTAACCCTAACCCTAACCCTAACCCTAACCCTAACCCTAACCCTAACCCTAACCCTAACCCTAACCCTAACCCTAACCCTAACCCTAACCCTAACCCTAACCCTAACCCTAACCCTAACCCTAACCCTAACCCTAACCCTAACCCTAACCCTAACCCTAACCCTAACCCTAACCCTAACCCTAACCCTAACCCTAACCCTAACCCTAACCCTAACCCTAACCCTAACCCTAACCCTAACCCTAACCCTAACCCTAACCCTAACCCTAACCCTAACCCTAACCCTAACCCTAACCCTAACCCTAACCCTAACCCTAACCCTAACCCTAACCCTAACCCTAACCCTAACCCTAACCCTAACCCTAACCCTAACCCTAACCCTAACCCTAACCCTAACCCTAACCCTAACCCTAACCCTAACCCTAACCCTAACCCTAACCCTAACCCTAACCCTAACCCTAACCCTAACCCTAACCCTAACCCTAACCCTAACCCTAACCCTAACCCTAACCCTAACCCTAACCCTAACCCTAACCCTAACCCTAACCCTAACCCTAACCCTAACCCTAACCCTAACCCTAACCCTAACCCTAACCCTAACCCTAACCCTAACCCTAACCCTAACCCTAACCCTAACCCTAACCCTAACCCTAACCCTAACCCTAACCCTAACCCTAACCCTAACCCTAACCCTAACCCTAACCCTAACCCTAACCCTAACCCTAACCCTAACCCTAACCCTAACCCTAACCCTAACCCTAACCCTAACCCTAACCCTAACCCTAACCCTAACCCTAACCCTAACCCTAACCCTAACCCTAACCCTAACCCTAACCCTAACCCTAACCCTAACCCTAACCCTAACCCTAACCCTAACCCTAACCCTAACCCTAACCCTAACCCTAACCCTAACCCTAACCCTAACCCTAACCCTAACCCTAACCCTAACCCTAACCCTAACCCTAACCCTAACCCTAACCCTAACCCTAACCCTAACCCTAACCCTAACCCTAACCCTAACCCTAACCCTAACCCTAACCCTAACCCTAACCCTAACCCTAACCCTAACCCTAACCCTAACCCTAACCCTAACCCTAACCCTAACCCTAACCCTAACCCTAACCCTAACCCTAACCCTAACCCTAACCCTAACCCTAACCCTAACCCTAACCCTAACCCTAACCCTAACCCTAACCCTAACCCTAACCCTAACCCTAACCCTAACCCTAACCCTAACCCTAACCCTAACCCTAACCCTAACCCTAACCCTAACCCTAACCCTAACCCTAACCCTAACCCTAACCCTAACCCTAACCCTAACCCTAACCCTAACCCTAACCCTAACCCTAACCCTAACCCTAACCCTAACCCTAACCCTAACCCTAACCCTAACCCTAACCCTAACCCTAACCCTAACCCTAACCCTAACCCTAACCCTAACCCTAACCCTAACCCTAACCCTAACCCTAACCCTAACCCTAACCCTAACCCTAACCCTAACCCTAACCCTAACCCTAACCCTAACCCTAACCCTAACCCTAACCCTAACCCTAACCCTAACCCTAACCCTAACCCTAACCCTAACCCTAACCCTAACCCTAACCCTAACCCTAACCCTAACCCTAACCCTAACCCTAACCCTAACCCTAACCCTAACCCTAACCCTAACCCTAACCCTAACCCTAACCCTAACCCTAACCCTAACCCTAACCCTAACCCTAACCCTAACCCTAACCCTAACCCTAACCCTAACCCTAACCCTAACCCTAACCCTAACCCTAACCCTAACCCTAACCCTAACCCTAACCCTAACCCTAACCCTAACCCTAACCCTAACCCTAACCCTAACCCTAACCCTAACCCTAACCCTAACCCTAACCCTAACCCTAACCCTAACCCTAACCCTAACCCTAACCCTAACCCTAACCCTAACCCTAACCCTAACCCTAACCCTAACCCTAACCCTAACCCTAACCCTAACCCTAACCCTAACCCTAACCCTAACCCTAACCCTAACCCTAACCCTAACCCTAACCCTAACCCTAACCCTAACCCTAACCCTAACCCTAACCCTAACCCTAACCCTAACCCTAACCCTAACCCTAACCCTAACCCTAACCCTAACCCTAACCCTAACCCTAACCCTAACCCTAACCCTAACCCTAACCCTAACCCTAACCCTAACCCTAACCCTAACCCTAACCCTAACCCTAACCCTAACCCTAACCCTAACCCTAACCCTAACCCTAACCCTAACCCTAACCCTAACCCTAACCCTAACCCTAACCCTAACCCTAACCCTAACCCTAACCCTAACCCTAACCCTAACCCTAACCCTAACCCTAACCCTAACCCTAACCCTAACCCTAACCCTAACCCTAACCCTAACCCTAACCCTAACCCTAACCCTAACCCTAACCCTAACCCTAACCCTAACCCTAACCCTAACCCTAACCCTAACCCTAACCCTAACCCTAACCCTAACCCTAACCCTAACCCTAACCCTAACCCTAACCCTAACCCTAACCCTAACCCTAACCCTAACCCTAACCCTAACCCTAACCCTAACCCTAACCCTAACCCTAACCCTAACCCTAACCCTAACCCTAACCCTAACCCTAACCCTAACCCTAACCCTAACCCTAACCCTAACCCTAACCCTAACCCTAACCCTAACCCTAACCCTAACCCTAACCCTAACCCTAACCCTAACCCTAACCCTAACCCTAACCCTAACCCTAACCCTAACCCTAACCCTAACCCTAACCCTAACCCTAACCCTAACCCTAACCCTAACCCTAACCCTAACCCTAACCCTAACCCTAACCCTAACCCTAACCCTAACCCTAACCCTAACCCTAACCCTAACCCTAACCCTAACCCTAACCCTAACCCTAACCCTAACCCTAACCCTAACCCTAACCCTAACCCTAACCCTAACCCTAACCCTAACCCTAACCCTAACCCTAACCCTAACCCTAACCCTAACCCTAACCCTAACCCTAACCCTAACCCTAACCCTAACCCTAACCCTAACCCTAACCCTAACCCTAACCCTAACCCTAACCCTAACCCTAACCCTAACCCTAACCCTAACCCTAACCCTAACCCTAACCCTAACCCTAACCCTAACCCTAACCCTAACCCTAACCCTAACCCTAACCCTAACCCTAACCCTAACCCTAACCCTAACCCTAACCCTAACCCTAACCCTAACCCTAACCCTAACCCTAACCCTAACCCTAACCCTAACCCTAACCCTAACCCTAACCCTAACCCTAACCCTAACCCTAACCCTAACCCTAACCCTAACCCTAACCCTAACCCTAACCCTAACCCTAACCCTAACCCTAACCCTAACCCTAACCCTAACCCTAACCCTAACCCTAACCCTAACCCTAACCCTAACCCTAACCCTAACCCTAACCCTAACCCTAACCCTAACCCTAACCCTAACCCTAACCCTAACCCTAACCCTAACCCTAACCCTAACCCTAACCCTAACCCTAACCCTAACCCTAACCCTAACCCTAACCCTAACCCTAACCCTAACCCTAACCCTAACCCTAACCCTAACCCTAACCCTAACCCTAACCCTAACCCTAACCCTAACCCTAACCCTAACCCTAACCCTAACCCTAACCCTAACCCTAACCCTAACCCTAACCCTAACCCTAACCCTAACCCTAACCCTAACCCTAACCCTAACCCTAACCCTAACCCTAACCCTAACCCTAACCCTAACCCTAACCCTAACCCTAACCCTAACCCTAACCCTAACCCTAACCCTAACCCTAACCCTAACCCTAACCCTAACCCTAACCCTAACCCTAACCCTAACCCTAACCCTAACCCTAACCCTAACCCTAACCCTAACCCTAACCCTAACCCTAACCCTAACCCTAACCCTAACCCTAACCCTAACCCTAACCCTAACCCTAACCCTAACCCTAACCCTAACCCTAACCCTAACCCTAACCCTAACCCTAACCCTAACCCTAACCCTAACCCTAACCCTAACCCTAACCCTAACCCTAACCCTAACCCTAACCCTAACCCTAACCCTAACCCTAACCCTAACCCTAACCCTAACCCTAACCCTAACCCTAACCCTAACCCTAACCCTAACCCTAACCCTAACCCTAACCCTAACCCTAACCCTAACCCTAACCCTAACCCTAACCCTAACCCTAACCCTAACCCTAACCCTAACCCTAACCCTAACCCTAACCCTAACCCTAACCCTAACCCTAACCCTAACCCTAACCCTAACCCTAACCCTAACCCTAACCCTAACCCTAACCCTAACCCTAACCCTAACCCTAACCCTAACCCTAACCCTAACCCTAACCCTAACCCTAACCCTAACCCTAACCCTAACCCTAACCCTAACCCTAACCCTAACCCTAACCCTAACCCTAACCCTAACCCTAACCCTAACCCTAACCCTAACCCTAACCCTAACCCTAACCCTAACCCTAACCCTAACCCTAACCCTAACCCTAACCCTAACCCTAACCCTAACCCTAACCCTAACCCTAACCCTAACCCTAACCCTAACCCTAACCCTAACCCTAACCCTAACCCTAACCCTAACCCTAACCCTAACCCTAACCCTAACCCTAACCCTAACCCTAACCCTAACCCTAACCCTAACCCTAACCCTAACCCTAACCCTAACCCTAACCCTAACCCTAACCCTAACCCTAACCCTAACCCTAACCCTAACCCTAACCCTAACCCTAACCCTAACCCTAACCCTAACCCTAACCCTAACCCTAACCCTAACCCTAACCCTAACCCTAACCCTAACCCTAACCCTAACCCTAACCCTAACCCTAACCCTAACCCTAACCCTAACCCTAACCCTAACCCTAACCCTAACCCTAACCCTAACCCTAACCCTAACCCTAACCCTAACCCTAACCCTAACCCTAACCCTAACCCTAACCCTAACCCTAACCCTAACCCTAACCCTAACCCTAACCCTAACCCTAACCCTAACCCTAACCCTAACCCTAACCCTAACCCTAACCCTAACCCTAACCCTAACCCTAACCCTAACCCTAACCCTAACCCTAACCCTAACCCTAACCCTAACCCTAACCCTAACCCTAACCCTAACCCTAACCCTAACCCTAACCCTAACCCTAACCCTAACCCTAACCCTAACCCTAACCCTAACCCTAACCCTAACCCTAACCCTAACCCTAACCCTAACCCTAACCCTAACCCTAACCCTAACCCTAACCCTAACCCTAACCCTAACCCTAACCCTAACCCTAACCCTAACCCTAACCCTAACCCTAACCCTAACCCTAACCCTAACCCTAACCCTAACCCTAACCCTAACCCTAACCCTAACCCTAACCCTAACCCTAACCCTAACCCTAACCCTAACCCTAACCCTAACCCTAACCCTAACCCTAACCCTAACCCTAACCCTAACCCTAACCCTAACCCTAACCCTAACCCTAACCCTAACCCTAACCCTAACCCTAACCCTAACCCTAACCCTAACCCTAACCCTAACCCTAACCCTAACCCTAACCCTAACCCTAACCCTAACCCTAACCCTAACCCTAACCCTAACCCTAACCCTAACCCTAACCCTAACCCTAACCCAACCCTAACCCTAACCCTAACCCTAACCCTAACCCTAACCCTAACCCTAACCCTAACCCTAACCCTAACCCTAACCCTAACCCTAACCCTAACCCTAACCCTAACCCTAACCCTAACCCTAACCCTAACCCTAACCCTAACCCTAACCCTAACCCTAACCCTAACCCTAACCCTAACCCTAACCCTAACCCTAACCCTAACCCTAACCCTAACCCTAACCCTAACCCTAACCCTAACCCTAACCCTAACCCTAACCCTAACCCTAACCCTAACCCTAACCCTAACCCTAACCCTAACCCTAACCCTAACCCTAACCCTAACCCTAACCCTAACCCTAACCCTAACCCTAACCCTAACCCTAACCCTAACCCTAACCCTAACCCTAACCCTAACCCTAACCCTAACCCTAACCCTAACCCTAACCCTAACCCTAACCCTAACCCTAACCCTAACCCTAACCCTAACCCTAACCCTAACCCTAACCCTAACCCTAACCCTAACCCTAACCCTAACCCTAACCCTAACCCTAACCCTAACCCTAACCCTAACCCTAACCCTAACCCTAACCCTAACCCTAACCCTAACCCTAACCCTAACCCTAACCCTAACCCTAACCCTAACCCTAACCCTAACCCTAACCCTAACCCTAACCCTAACCCTAACCCTAACCCTAACCCTAACCCTAACCCTAACCCTAACCCTAACCCTAACCCTAACCCTAACCCTAACCCTAACCCTAACCCTAACCCTAACCCTAACCCTAACCCTAACCCTAACCCTAACCCTAACCCTAACCCTAACCCTAACCCTAACCCTAACCCTAACCCTAACCCTAACCCTAACCCTAACCCTAACCCTAACCCTAACCCTAACCCTAACCCTAACCCTAACCCTAACCCTAACCCTAACCCTAACCCTAACCCTAACCCTAACCCTAACCCTAACCCTAACCCTAACCCTAACCCTAACCCTAACCCTAACCCTAACCCTAACCCTAACCCTAACCCTAACCCTAACCCTAACCCTAACCCTAACCCTAACCCTAACCCTAACCCTAACCCTAACCCTAACCCTAACCCTAACCCTAACCCTAACCCTAACCCTAACCCTAACCCTAACCCTAACCCTAACCCTAACCCTAACCCTAACCCTAACCCTAACCCTAACCCTAACCCTAACCCTAACCCTAACCCTAACCCTAACCCTAACCCTAACCCTAACCCTAACCCTAACCCTAACCCTAACCCTAACCCTAACCCTAACCCTAACCCTAACCCTAACCCTAACCCTAACCCTAACCCTAACCCTAACCCTAACCCTAACCCTAACCCTAACCCTAACCCTAACCCTAACCCTAACCCTAACCCTAACCCTAACCCTAACCCTAACCCTAACCCTAACCCTAACCCTAACCCTAACCCTAACCCTAACCCTAACCCTAACCCTAACCCTAACCCTAACCCTAACCCTAACCCTAACCCTAACCCTAACCCTAACCCTAACCCTAACCCTAACCCTAACCCTAACCCTAACCCTAACCCTAACCCTAACCCTAACCCTAACCCTAACCCTAACCCTAACCCTAACCCTAACCCTAACCCTAACCCTAACCCTAACCCTAACCCTAACCCTAACCCTAACCCTAACCCTAACCCTAACCCTAACCCTAACCCTAACCCTAACCCTAACCCTAACCCTAACCCTAACCCTAACCCTAACCCTAACCCTAACCCTAACCCTAACCCTAACCCTAACCCTAACCCTAACCCTAACCCTAACCCTAACCCTAACCCTAACCCTAACCCTAACCCTAACCCTAACCCTAACCCTAACCCTAACCCTAACCCTAACCCTAACCCTAACCCTAACCCTAACCCTAACCCTAACCCTAACCCTAACCCTAACCCTAACCCTAACCCTAACCCTAACCCTAACCCTAACCCTAACCCTAACCCTAACCCTAACCCTAACCCTAACCCTAACCCTAACCCTAACCCTAACCCTAACCCTAACCCTAACCCTAACCCTAACCCTAACCCTAACCCTAACCCTAACCCTAACCCTAACCCTAACCCTAACCCTAACCCTAACCCTAACCCTAACCCTAACCCTAACCCTAACCCTAACCCTAACCCTAACCCTAACCCTAACCCTAACCCTAACCCTAACCCTAACCCTAACCCTAACCCTAACCCTAACCCTAACCCTAACCCTAACCCTAACCCTAACCCTAACCCTAACCCTAACCCTAACCCTAACCCTAACCCTAACCCTAACCCTAACCCTAACCCTAACCCTAACCCTAACCCTAACCCTAACCCTAACCCTAACCCTAACCCTAACCCTAACCCTAACCCTAACCCTAACCCTAACCCTAACCCTAACCCTAACCCTAACCCTAACCCTAACCCTAACCCTAACCCTAACCCTAACCCTAACCCTAACCCTAACCCTAACCCTAACCCTAACCCTAACCCTAACCCTAACCCTAACCCTAACCCTAACCCTAACCCTAACCCTAACCCTAACCCTAACCCTAACCCTAACCCTAACCCTAACCCTAACCCTAACCCTAACCCTAACCCTAACCCTAACCCTAACCCTAACCCTAACCCTAACCCTAACCCTAACCCTAACCCTAACCCTAACCCTAACCCTAACCCTAACCCTAACCCTAACCCTAACCCTAACCCTAACCCTAACCCTAACCCTAACCCTAACCCTAACCCTAACCCTAACCCTAACCCTAACCCTAACCCTAACCCTAACCCTAACCCTAACCCTAACCCTAACCCTAACCCTAACCCTAACCCTAACCCTAACCCTAACCCTAACCCTAACCCTAACCCTAACCCTAACCCTAACCCTAACCCTAACCCTAACCCTAACCCTAACCCTAACCCTAACCCTAACCCTAACCCTAACCCTAACCCTAACCCTAACCCTAACCCTAACCCTAACCCTAACCCTAACCCTAACCCTAACCCTAACCCTAACCCTAACCCTAACCCTAACCCTAACCCTAACCCTAACCCTAACCCTAACCCTAACCCTAACCCTAACCCTAACCCTAACCCTAACCCTAACCCTAACCCTAACCCTAACCCTAACCCTAACCCTAACCCTAACCCTAACCCTAACCCTAACCCTAACCCTAACCCTAACCCTAACCCTAACCCTAACCCTAACCCTAACCCTAACCCTAACCCTAACCCTAACCCTAACCCTAACCCTAACCCTAACCCTAACCCTAACCCTAACCCTAACCCTAACCCTAACCCTAACCCTAACCCTAACCCTAACCCTAACCCTAACCCTAACCCTAACCCTAACCCTAACCCTAACCCTAACCCTAACCCTAACCCTAACCCTAACCCTAACCCTAACCCTAACCCTAACCCTAACCCTAACCCTAACCCTAACCCTAACCCTAACCCTAACCCTAACCCTAACCCTAACCCTAACCCTAACCCTAACCCTAACCCTAACCCTAACCCTAACCCTAACCCTAACCCTAACCCTAACCCTAACCCTAACCCTAACCCTAACCCTAACCCTAACCCTAACCCTAACCCTAACCCTAACCCTAACCCTAACCCTAACCCTAACCCTAACCCTAACCCTAACCCTAACCCTAACCCTAACCCTAACCCTAACCCTAACCCTAACCCTAACCCTAACCCTAACCCTAACCCTAACCCTAACCCTAACCCTAACCCTAACCCTAACCCTAACCCTAACCCTAACCCTAACCCTAACCCTAACCCTAACCCTAACCCTAACCCTAACCCTAACCCTAACCCTAACCCTAACCCTAACCCTAACCCTAACCCTAACCCTAACCCTAACCCTAACCCTAACCCTAACCCTAACCCTAACCCTAACCCTAACCCTAACCCTAACCCTAACCCTAACCCTAACCCTAACCCTAACCCTAACCCTAACCCTAACCCTAACCCTAACCCTAACCCTAACCCTAACCCTAACCCTAACCCTAACCCTAACCCTAACCCTAACCCTAACCCTAACCCTAACCCTAACCCTAACCCTAACCCTAACCCTAACCCTAACCCTAACCCTAACCCTAACCCTAACCCTAACCCTAACCCTAACCCTAACCCTAACCCTAACCCTAACCCTAACCCTAACCCTAACCCTAACCCTAACCCTAACCCTAACCCTAACCCTAACCCTAACCCTAACCCTAACCCTAACCCTAACCCTAACCCTAACCCTAACCCTAACCCTAACCCTAACCCTAACCCTAACCCTAACCCTAACCCTAACCCTAACCCTAACCCTAACCCTAACCCTAACCCTAACCCTAACCCTAACCCTAACCCTAACCCTAACCCTAACCCTAACCCTAACCCTAACCCTAACCCTAACCCTAACCCTAACCCTAACCCTAACCCTAACCCTAACCCTAACCCTAACCCTAACCCTAACCCTAACCCTAACCCTAACCCTAACCCTAACCCTAACCCTAACCCTAACCCTAACCCTAACCCTAACCCTAACCCTAACCCTAACCCTAACCCTAACCCTAACCCTAACCCTAACCCTAACCCTAACCCTAACCCTAACCCTAACCCTAACCCTAACCCTAACCCTAACCCTAACCCTAACCCTAACCCTAACCCTAACCCTAACCCTAACCCTAACCCTAACCCTAACCCTAACCCTAACCCTAACCCTAACCCTAACCCTAACCCTAACCCTAACCCTAACCCTAACCCTAACCCTAACCCTAACCCTAACCCTAACCCTAACCCTAACCCTAACCCTAACCCTAACCCTAACCCTAACCCTAACCCTAACCCTAACCCTAACCCTAACCCTAACCCTAACCCTAACCCTAACCCTAACCCTAACCCTAACCCTAACCCTAACCCTAACCCTAACCCTAACCCTAACCCTAACCCTAACCCTAACCCTAACCCTAACCCTAACCCTAACCCTAACCCTAACCCTAACCCTAACCCTAACCCTAACCCTAACCCTAACCCTAACCCTAACCCTAACCCTAACCCTAACCCTAACCCTAACCCTAACCCTAACCCTAACCCTAACCCTAACCCTAACCCTAACCCTAACCCTAACCCTAACCCTAACCCTAACCCTAACCCTAACCCTAACCCTAACCCTAACCCTAACCCTAACCCTAACCCTAACCCTAACCCTAACCCTAACCCTAACCCTAACCCTAACCCTAACCCTAACCCTAACCCTAACCCTAACCCTAACCCTAACCCTAACCCTAACCCTAACCCTAACCCTAACCCTAACCCTAACCCTAACCCTAACCCTAACCCTAACCCTAACCCTAACCCTAACCCTAACCCTAACCCTAACCCTAACCCTAACCCTAACCCTAACCCTAACCCTAACCCTAACCCTAACCCTAACCCTAACCCTAACCCTAACCCTAACCCTAACCCTAACCCTAACCCTAACCCTAACCCTAACCCTAACCCTAACCCTAACCCTAACCCTAACCCTAACCCTAACCCTAACCCTAACCCTAACCCTAACCCTAACCCTAACCCTAACCCTAACCCTAACCCTAACCCTAACCCTAACCCTAACCCTAACCCTAACCCTAACCCTAACCCTAACCCTAACCCTAACCCTAACCCTAACCCTAACCCTAACCCTAACCCTAACCCTAACCCTAACCCTAACCCTAACCCTAACCCTAACCCTAACCCTAACCCTAACCCTAACCCTAACCCTAACCCTAACCCTAACCCTAACCCTAACCCTAACCCTAACCCTAACCCTAACCCTAACCCTAACCCTAACCCTAACCCTAACCCTAACCCTAACCCTAACCCTAACCCTAACCCTAACCCTAACCCTAACCCTAACCCTAACCCTAACCCTAACCCTAACCCTAACCCTAACCCTAACCCTAACCCTAACCCTAACCCTAACCCTAACCCTAACCCTAACCCTAACCCTAACCCTAACCCTAACCCTAACCCTAACCCTAACCCTAACCCTAACCCTAACCCTAACCCTAACCCTAACCCTAACCCTAACCCTAACCCTAACCCTAACCCTAACCCTAACCCTAACCCTAACCCTAACCCTAACCCTAACCCTAACCCTAACCCTAACCCTAACCCTAACCCTAACCCTAACCCTAACCCTAACCCTAACCCTAACCCTAACCCTAACCCTAACCCTAACCCTAACCCTAACCCTAACCCTAACCCTAACCCTAACCCTAACCCTAACCCTAACCCTAACCCTAACCCTAACCCTAACCCTAACCCTAACCCTAACCCTAACCCTAACCCTAACCCTAACCCTAACCCTAACCCTAACCCTAACCCTAACCCTAACCCTAACCCTAACCCTAACCCTAACCCTAACCCTAACCCTAACCCTAACCCTAACCCTAACCCTAACCCTAACCCTAACCCTAACCCTAACCCTAACCCTAACCCTAACCCTAACCCTAACCCTAACCCTAACCCTAACCCTAACCCTAACCCTAACCCTAACCCTAACCCTAACCCTAACCCTAACCCTAACCCTAACCCTAACCCTAACCCTAACCCTAACCCTAACCCTAACCCTAACCCTAACCCTAACCCTAACCCTAACCCTAACCCTAACCCTAACCCTAACCCTAACCCTAACCCTAACCCTAACCCTAACCCTAACCCTAACCCTAACCCTAACCCTAACCCTAACCCTAACCCTAACCCTAACCCTAACCCTAACCCTAACCCTAACCCTAACCCTAACCCTAACCCTAACCCTAACCCTAACCCTAACCCTAACCCTAACCCTAACCCTAACCCTAACCCTAACCCTAACCCTAACCCTAACCCTAACCCTAACCCTAACCCTAACCCTAACCCTAACCCTAACCCTAACCCTAACCCTAACCCTAACCCTAACCCTAACCCTAACCCTAACCCTAACCCTAACCCTAACCCTAACCCTAACCCTAACCCTAACCCTAACCCTAACCCTAACCCTAACCCTAACCCTAACCCTAACCCTAACCCTAACCCTAACCCTAACCCTAACCCTAACCCTAACCCTAACCCTAACCCTAACCCTAACCCTAACCCTAACCCTAACCCTAACCCTAACCCTAACCCTAACCCTAACCCTAACCCTAACCCTAACCCTAACCCTAACCCTAACCCTAACCCTAACCCTAACCCTAACCCTAACCCTAACCCTAACCCTAACCCTAACCCTAACCCTAACCCTAACCCTAACCCTAACCCTAACCCTAACCCTAACCCTAACCCTAACCCTAACCCTAACCCTAACCCTAACCCTAACCCTAACCCTAACCCTAACCCTAACCCTAACCCTAACCCTAACCCTAACCCTAACCCTAACCCTAACCCTAACCCTAACCCTAACCCTAACCCTAACCCTAACCCTAACCCTAACCCTAACCCTAACCCTAACCCTAACCCTAACCCTAACCCTAACCCTAACCCTAACCCTAACCCTAACCCTAACCCTAACCCTAACCCTAACCCTAACCCTAACCCTAACCCTAACCCTAACCCTAACCCTAACCCTAACCCTAACCCTAACCCTAACCCTAACCCTAACCCTAACCCTAACCCTAACCCTAACCCTAACCCTAACCCTAACCCTAACCCTAACCCTAACCCTAACCCTAACCCTAACCCTAACCCTAACCCTAACCCTAACCCTAACCCTAACCCTAACCCTAACCCTAACCCTAACCCTAACCCTAACCCTAACCCTAACCCTAACCCTAACCCTAACCCTAACCCTAACCCTAACCCTAACCCTAACCCTAACCCTAACCCTAACCCTAACCCTAACCCTAACCCTAACCCTAACCCTAACCCTAACCCTAACCCTAACCCTAACCCTAACCCTAACCCTAACCCTAACCCTAACCCTAACCCTAACCCTAACCCTAACCCTAACCCTAACCCTAACCCTAACCCTAACCCTAACCCTAACCCTAACCCTAACCCTAACCCTAACCCTAACCCTAACCCTAACCCTAACCCTAACCCTAACCCTAACCCTAACCCTAACCCTAACCCTAACCCTAACCCTAACCCTAACCCTAACCCTAACCCTAACCCTAACCCTAACCCTAACCCTAACCCTAACCCTAACCCTAACCCTAACCCTAACCCTAACCCTAACCCTAACCCTAACCCTAACCCTAACCCTAACCCTAACCCTAACCCTAACCCTAACCCTAACCCTAACCCTAACCCTAACCCTAACCCTAACCCTAACCCTAACCCTAACCCTAACCCTAACCCTAACCCTAACCCTAACCCTAACCCTAACCCTAACCCTAACCCTAACCCTAACCCTAACCCTAACCCTAACCCTAACCCTAACCCTAACCCTAACCCTAACCCTAACCCTAACCCTAACCCTAACCCTAACCCTAACCCTAACCCTAACCCTAACCCTAACCCTAACCCTAACCCTAACCCTAACCCTAACCCTAACCCTAACCCTAACCCTAACCCTAACCCTAACCCTAACCCTAACCCTAACCCTAACCCTAACCCTAACCCTAACCCTAACCCTAACCCTAACCCTAACCCTAACCCTAACCCTAACCCTAACCCTAACCCTAACCCTAACCCTAACCCTAACCCTAACCCTAACCCTAACCCTAACCCTAACCCTAACCCTAACCCTAACCCTAACCCTAACCCTAACCCTAACCCTAACCCTAACCCTAACCCTAACCCTAACCCTAACCCTAACCCTAACCCTAACCCTAACCCTAACCCTAACCCTAACCCTAACCCTAACCCTAACCCTAACCCTAACCCTAACCCTAACCCTAACCCTAACCCTAACCCTAACCCTAACCCTAACCCTAACCCTAACCCTAACCCTAACCCTAACCCTAACCCTAACCCTAACCCTAACCCTAACCCTAACCCTAACCCTAACCCTAACCCTAACCCTAACCCTAACCCTAACCCTAACCCTAACCCTAACCCTAACCCTAACCCTAACCCTAACCCTAACCCTAACCCTAACCCTAACCCTAACCCTAACCCTAACCCTAACCCTAACCCTAACCCTAACCCTAACCCTAACCCTAACCCTAACCCTAACCCTAACCCTAACCCTAACCCTAACCCTAACCCTAACCCTAACCCTAACCCTAACCCTAACCCTAACCCTAACCCTAACCCTAACCCTAACCCTAACCCTAACCCTAACCCTAACCCTAACCCTAACCCTAACCCTAACCCTAACCCTAACCCTAACCCTAACCCTAACCCTAACCCTAACCCTAACCCTAACCCTAACCCTAACCCTAACCCTAACCCTAACCCTAACCCTAACCCTAACCCTAACCCTAACCCTAACCCTAACCCTAACCCTAACCCTAACCCTAACCCTAACCCTAACCCTAACCCTAACCCTAACCCTAACCCTAACCCTAACCCTAACCCTAACCCTAACCCTAACCCTAACCCTAACCCTAACCCTAACCCTAACCCTAACCCTAACCCTAACCCTAACCCTAACCCTAACCCTAACCCTAACCCTAACCCTAACCCTAACCCTAACCCTAACCCTAACCCTAACCCTAACCCTAACCCTAACCCTAACCCTAACCCTAACCCTAACCCTAACCCTAACCCTAACCCTAACCCTAACCCTAACCCTAACCCTAACCCTAACCCTAACCCTAACCCTAACCCTAACCCTAACCCTAACCCTAACCCTAACCCTAACCCTAACCCTAACCCTAACCCTAACCCTAACCCTAACCCTAACCCTAACCCTAACCCTAACCCTAACCCTAACCCTAACCCTAACCCTAACCCTAACCCTAACCCTAACCCTAACCCTAACCCTAACCCTAACCCTAACCCTAACCCTAACCCTAACCCTAACCCTAACCCTAACCCTAACCCTAACCCTAACCCTAACCCTAACCCTAACCCTAACCCTAACCCTAACCCTAACCCTAACCCTAACCCTAACCCTAACCCTAACCCTAACCCTAACCCTAACCCTAACCCTAACCCTAACCCTAACCCTAACCCTAACCCTAACCCTAACCCTAACCCTAACCCTAACCCTAACCCTAACCCTAACCCTAACCCTAACCCTAACCCTAACCCTAACCCTAACCCTAACCCTAACCCTAACCCTAACCCTAACCCTAACCCTAACCCTAACCCTAACCCTAACCCTAACCCTAACCCTAACCCTAACCCTAACCCTAACCCTAACCCTAACCCTAACCCTAACCCTAACCCTAACCCTAACCCTAACCCTAACCCTAACCCTAACCCTAACCCTAACCCTAACCCTAACCCTAACCCTAACCCTAACCCTAACCCTAACCCTAACCCTAACCCTAACCCTAACCCTAACCCTAACCCTAACCCTAACCCTAACCCTAACCCTAACCCTAACCCTAACCCTAACCCTAACCCTAACCCTAACCCTAACCCTAACCCTAACCCTAACCCTAACCCTAACCCTAACCCTAACCCTAACCCTAACCCTAACCCTAACCCTAACCCTAACCCTAACCCTAACCCTAACCCTAACCCTAACCCTAACCCTAACCCTAACCCTAACCCTAACCCTAACCCTAACCCTAACCCTAACCCTAACCCTAACCCTAACCCTAACCCTAACCCTAACCCTAACCCTAACCCTAACCCTAACCCTAACCCTAACCCTAACCCTAACCCTAACCCTAACCCTAACCCTAACCCTAACCCTAACCCTAACCCTAACCCTAACCCTAACCCTAACCCTAACCCTAACCCTAACCCTAACCCTAACCCTAACCCTAACCCTAACCCTAACCCTAACCCTAACCCTAACCCTAACCCTAACCCTAACCCTAACCCTAACCCTAACCCTAACCCTAACCCTAACCCTAACCCTAACCCTAACCCTAACCCTAACCCTAACCCTAACCCTAACCCTAACCCTAACCCTAACCCTAACCCTAACCCTAACCCTAACCCTAACCCTAACCCTAACCCTAACCCTAACCCTAACCCTAACCCTAACCCTAACCCTAACCCTAACCCTAACCCTAACCCTAACCCTAACCCTAACCCTAACCCTAACCCTAACCCTAACCCTAACCCTAACCCTAACCCTAACCCTAACCCTAACCCTAACCCTAACCCTAACCCTAACCCTAACCCTAACCCTAACCCTAACCCTAACCCTAACCCTAACCCTAACCCTAACCCTAACCCTAACCCTAACCCTAACCCTAACCCTAACCCTAACCCTAACCCTAACCCTAACCCTAACCCTAACCCTAACCCTAACCCTAACCCTAACCCTAACCCTAACCCTAACCCTAACCCTAACCCTAACCCTAACCCTAACCCTAACCCTAACCCTAACCCTAACCCTAACCCTAACCCTAACCCTAACCCTAACCCTAACCCTAACCCTAACCCTAACCCTAACCCTAACCCTAACCCTAACCCTAACCCTAACCCTAACCCTAACCCTAACCCTAACCCTAACCCTAACCCTAACCCTAACCCTAACCCTAACCCTAACCCTAACCCTAACCCTAACCCTAACCCTAACCCTAACCCTAACCCTAACCCTAACCCTAACCCTAACCCTAACCCTAACCCTAACCCTAACCCTAACCCTAACCCTAACCCTAACCCTAACCCTAACCCTAACCCTAACCCTAACCCTAACCCTAACCCTAACCCTAACCCTAACCCTAACCCTAACCCTAACCCTAACCCTAACCCTAACCCTAACCCTAACCCTAACCCTAACCCTAACCCTAACCCTAACCCTAACCCTAACCCTAACCCTAACCCTAACCCTAACCCTAACCCTAACCCTAACCCTAACCCTAACCCTAACCCTAACCCTAACCCTAACCCTAACCCTAACCCTAACCCTAACCCTAACCCTAACCCTAACCCTAACCCTAACCCTAACCCTAACCCTAACCCTAACCCTAACCCTAACCCTAACCCTAACCCTAACCCTAACCCTAACCCTAACCCTAACCCTAACCCTAACCCTAACCCTAACCCTAACCCTAACCCTAACCCTAACCCTAACCCTAACCCTAACCCTAACCCTAACCCTAACCCTAACCCTAACCCTAACCCTAACCCTAACCCTAACCCTAACCCTAACCCTAACCCTAACCCTAACCCTAACCCTAACCCTAACCCTAACCCTAACCCTAACCCTAACCCTAACCCTAACCCTAACCCTAACCCTAACCCTAACCCTAACCCTAACCCTAACCCTAACCCTAACCCTAACCCTAACCCTAACCCTAACCCTAACCCTAACCCTAACCCTAACCCTAACCCTAACCCTAACCCTAACCCTAACCCTAACCCTAACCCTAACCCTAACCCTAACCCTAACCCTAACCCTAACCCTAACCCTAACCCTAACCCTAACCCTAACCCTAACCCTAACCCTAACCCTAACCCTAACCCTAACCCTAACCCTAACCCTAACCCTAACCCTAACCCTAACCCTAACCCTAACCCTAACCCTAACCCTAACCCTAACCCTAACCCTAACCCTAACCCTAACCCTAACCCTAACCCTAACCCTAACCCTAACCCTAACCCTAACCCTAACCCTAACCCTAACCCTAACCCTAACCCTAACCCTAACCCTAACCCTAACCCTAACCCTAACCCTAACCCTAACCCTAACCCTAACCCTAACCCTAACCCTAACCCTAACCCTAACCCTAACCCTAACCCTAACCCTAACCCTAACCCTAACCCTAACCCTAACCCTAACCCTAACCCTAACCCTAACCCTAACCCTAACCCTAACCCTAACCCTAACCCTAACCCTAACCCTAACCCTAACCCTAACCCTAACCCTAACCCTAACCCTAACCCTAACCCTAACCCTAACCCTAACCCTAACCCTAACCCTAACCCTAACCCTAACCCTAACCCTAACCCTAACCCTAACCCTAACCCTAACCCTAACCCTAACCCTAACCCTAACCCTAACCCTAACCCTAACCCTAACCCTAACCCTAACCCTAACCCTAACCCTAACCCTAACCCTAACCCTAACCCTAACCCTAACCCTAACCCTAACCCTAACCCTAACCCTAACCCTAACCCTAACCCTAACCCTAACCCTAACCCTAACCCTAACCCTAACCCTAACCCTAACCCTAACCCTAACCCTAACCCTAACCCTAACCCTAACCCTAACCCTAACCCTAACCCTAACCCTAACCCTAACCCTAACCCTAACCCTAACCCTAACCCTAACCCTAACCCTAACCCTAACCCTAACCCTAACCCTAACCCTAACCCTAACCCTAACCCTAACCCTAACCCTAACCCTAACCCTAACCCTAACCCTAACCCTAACCCTAACCCTAACCCTAACCCTAACCCTAACCCTAACCCTAACCCTAACCCTAACCCTAACCCTAACCCTAACCCTAACCCTAACCCTAACCCTAACCCTAACCCTAACCCTAACCCTAACCCTAACCCTAACCCTAACCCTAACCCTAACCCTAACCCTAACCCTAACCCTAACCCTAACCCTAACCCTAACCCTAACCCTAACCCTAACCCTAACCCTAACCCTAACCCTAACCCTAACCCTAACCCTAACCCTAACCCTAACCCTAACCCTAACCCTAACCCTAACCCTAACCCTAACCCTAACCCTAACCCTAACCCTAACCCTAACCCTAACCCTAACCCTAACCCTAACCCTAACCCTAACCCTAACCCTAACCCTAACCCTAACCCTAACCCTAACCCTAACCCTAACCCTAACCCTAACCCTAACCCTAACCCTAACCCTAACCCTAACCCTAACCCTAACCCTAACCCTAACCCTAACCCTAACCCTAACCCTAACCCTAACCCTAACCCTAACCCTAACCCTAACCCTAACCCTAACCCTAACCCTAACCCTAACCCTAACCCTAACCCTAACCCTAACCCTAACCCTAACCCTAACCCTAACCCTAACCCTAACCCTAACCCTAACCCTAACCCTAACCCTAACCCTAACCCTAACCCTAACCCTAACCCTAACCCTAACCCTAACCCTAACCCTAACCCTAACCCTAACCCTAACCCTAACCCTAACCCTAACCCTAACCCTAACCCTAACCCTAACCCTAACCCTAACCCTAACCCTAACCCTAACCCTAACCCTAACCCTAACCCTAACCCTAACCCTAACCCTAACCCTAACCCTAACCCTAACCCTAACCCTAACCCTAACCCTAACCCTAACCCTAACCCTAACCCTAACCCTAACCCTAACCCTAACCCTAACCCTAACCCTAACCCTAACCCTAACCCTAACCCTAACCCTAACCCTAACCCTAACCCTAACCCTAACCCTAACCCTAACCCTAACCCTAACCCTAACCCTAACCCTAACCCTAACCCTAACCCTAACCCTAACCCTAACCCTAACCCTAACCCTAACCCTAACCCTAACCCTAACCCTAACCCTAACCCTAACCCTAACCCTAACCCTAACCCTAACCCTAACCCTAACCCTAACCCTAACCCTAACCCTAACCCTAACCCTAACCCTAACCCTAACCCTAACCCTAACCCTAACCCTAACCCTAACCCTAACCCTAACCCTAACCCTAACCCTAACCCTAACCCTAACCCTAACCCTAACCCTAACCCTAACCCTAACCCTAACCCTAACCCTAACCCTAACCCTAACCCTAACCCTAACCCTAACCCTAACCCTAACCCTAACCCTAACCCTAACCCTAACCCTAACCCTAACCCTAACCCTAACCCTAACCCTAACCCTAACCCTAACCCTAACCCTAACCCTAACCCTAACCCTAACCCTAACCCTAACCCTAACCCTAACCCTAACCCTAACCCTAACCCTAACCCTAACCCTAACCCTAACCCTAACCCTAACCCTAACCCTAACCCTAACCCTAACCCTAACCCTAACCCTAACCCTAACCCTAACCCTAACCCTAACCCTAACCCTAACCCTAACCCTAACCCTAACCCTAACCCTAACCCTAACCCTAACCCTAACCCTAACCCTAACCCTAACCCTAACCCTAACCCTAACCCTAACCCTAACCCTAACCCTAACCCTAACCCTAACCCTAACCCTAACCCTAACCCTAACCCTAACCCTAACCCTAACCCTAACCCTAACCCTAACCCTAACCCTAACCCTAACCCTAACCCTAACCCTAACCCTAACCCTAACCCTAACCCTAACCCTAACCCTAACCCTAACCCTAACCCTAACCCTAACCCTAACCCTAACCCTAACCCTAACCCTAACCCTAACCCTAACCCTAACCCTAACCCTAACCCTAACCCTAACCCTAACCCTAACCCTAACCCTAACCCTAACCCTAACCCTAACCCTAACCCTAACCCTAACCCTAACCCTAACCCTAACCCTAACCCTAACCCTAACCCTAACCCTAACCCTAACCCTAACCCTAACCCTAACCCTAACCCTAACCCTAACCCTAACCCTAACCCTAACCCTAACCCTAACCCTAACCCTAACCCTAACCCTAACCCTAACCCTAACCCTAACCCTAACCCTAACCCTAACCCTAACCCTAACCCTAACCCTAACCCTAACCCTAACCCTAACCCTAACCCTAACCCTAACCCTAACCCTAACCCTAACCCTAACCCTAACCCTAACCCTAACCCTAACCCTAACCCTAACCCTAACCCTAACCCTAACCCTAACCCTAACCCTAACCCTAACCCTAACCCTAACCCTAACCCTAACCCTAACCCTAACCCTAACCCTAACCCTAACCCTAACCCTAACCCTAACCCTAACCCTAACCCTAACCCTAACCCTAACCCTAACCCTAACCCTAACCCTAACCCTAACCCTAACCCTAACCCTAACCCTAACCCTAACCCTAACCCTAACCCTAACCCTAACCCTAACCCTAACCCTAACCCTAACCCTAACCCTAACCCTAACCCTAACCCTAACCCTAACCCTAACCCTAACCCTAACCCTAACCCTAACCCTAACCCTAACCCTAACCCTAACCCTAACCCTAACCCTAACCCTAACCCTAACCCTAACCCTAACCCTAACCCTAACCCTAACCCTAACCCTAACCCTAACCCTAACCCTAACCCTAACCCTAACCCTAACCCTAACCCTAACCCTAACCCTAACCCTAACCCTAACCCTAACCCTAACCCTAACCCTAACCCTAACCCTAACCCTAACCCTAACCCTAACCCTAACCCTAACCCTAACCCTAACCCTAACCCTAACCCTAACCCTAACCCTAACCCTAACCCTAACCCTAACCCTAACCCTAACCCTAACCCTAACCCTAACCCTAACCCTAACCCTAACCCTAACCCTAACCCTAACCCTAACCCTAACCCTAACCCTAACCCTAACCCTAACCCTAACCCTAACCCTAACCCTAACCCTAACCCTAACCCTAACCCTAACCCTAACCCTAACCCTAACCCTAACCCTAACCCTAACCCTAACCCTAACCCTAACCCTAACCCTAACCCTAACCCTAACCCTAACCCTAACCCTAACCCTAACCCTAACCCTAACCCTAACCCTAACCCTAACCCTAACCCTAACCCTAACCCTAACCCTAACCCTAACCCTAACCCTAACCCTAACCCTAACCCTAACCCTAACCCTAACCCTAACCCTAACCCTAACCCTAACCCTAACCCTAACCCTAACCCTAACCCTAACCCTAACCCTAACCCTAACCCTAACCCTAACCCTAACCCTAACCCTAACCCTAACCCTAACCCTAACCCTAACCCTAACCCTAACCCTAACCCTAACCCTAACCCTAACCCTAACCCTAACCCTAACCCTAACCCTAACCCTAACCCTAACCCTAACCCTAACCCTAACCCTAACCCTAACCCTAACCCTAACCCTAACCCTAACCCTAACCCTAACCCTAACCCTAACCCTAACCCTAACCCTAACCCTAACCCTAACCCTAACCCTAACCCTAACCCTAACCCTAACCCTAACCCTAACCCTAACCCTAACCCTAACCCTAACCCTAACCCTAACCCTAACCCTAACCCTAACCCTAACCCTAACCCTAACCCTAACCCTAACCCTAACCCTAACCCTAACCCTAACCCTAACCCTAACCCTAACCCTAACCCTAACCCTAACCCTAACCCTAACCCTAACCCTAACCCTAACCCTAACCCTAACCCTAACCCTAACCCTAACCCTAACCCTAACCCTAACCCTAACCCTAACCCTAACCCTAACCCTAACCCTAACCCTAACCCTAACCCTAACCCTAACCCTAACCCTAACCCTAACCCTAACCCTAACCCTAACCCTAACCCTAACCCTAACCCTAACCCTAACCCTAACCCTAACCCTAACCCTAACCCTAACCCTAACCCTAACCCTAACCCTAACCCTAACCCTAACCCTAACCCTAACCCTAACCCTAACCCTAACCCTAACCCTAACCCTAACCCTAACCCTAACCCTAACCCTAACCCTAACCCTAACCCTAACCCTAACCCTAACCCTAACCCTAACCCTAACCCTAACCCTAACCCTAACCCTAACCCTAACCCTAACCCTAACCCTAACCCTAACCCTAACCCTAACCCTAACCCTAACCCTAACCCTAACCCTAACCCTAACCCTAACCCTAACCCTAACCCTAACCCTAACCCTAACCCTAACCCTAACCCTAACCCTAACCCTAACCCTAACCCTAACCCTAACCCTAACCCTAACCCTAACCCTAACCCTAACCCTAACCCTAACCCTAACCCTAACCCTAACCCTAACCCTAACCCTAACCCTAACCCTAACCCTAACCCTAACCCTAACCCTAACCCTAACCCTAACCCTAACCCTAACCCTAACCCTAACCCTAACCCTAACCCTAACCCTAACCCTAACCCTAACCCTAACCCTAACCCTAACCCTAACCCTAACCCTAACCCTAACCCTAACCCTAACCCTAACCCTAACCCTAACCCTAACCCTAACCCTAACCCTAACCCTAACCCTAACCCTAACCCTAACCCTAACCCTAACCCTAACCCTAACCCTAACCCTAACCCTAACCCTAACCCTAACCCTAACCCTAACCCTAACCCTAACCCTAACCCTAACCCTAACCCTAACCCTAACCCTAACCCTAACCCTAACCCTAACCCTAACCCTAACCCTAACCCTAACCCTAACCCTAACCCTAACCCTAACCCTAACCCTAACCCTAACCCTAACCCTAACCCTAACCCTAACCCTAACCCTAACCCTAACCCTAACCCTAACCCTAACCCTAACCCTAACCCTAACCCTAACCCTAACCCTAACCCTAACCCTAACCCTAACCCTAACCCTAACCCTAACCCTAACCCTAACCCTAACCCTAACCCTAACCCTAACCCTAACCCTAACCCTAACCCTAACCCTAACCCTAACCCTAACCCTAACCCTAACCCTAACCCTAACCCTAACCCTAACCCTAACCCTAACCCTAACCCTAACCCTAACCCTAACCCTAACCCTAACCCTAACCCTAACCCTAACCCTAACCCTAACCCTAACCCTAACCCTAACCCTAACCCTAACCCTAACCCTAACCCTAACCCTAACCCTAACCCTAACCCTAACCCTAACCCTAACCCTAACCCTAACCCTAACCCTAACCCTAACCCTAACCCTAACCCTAACCCTAACCCTAACCCTAACCCTAACCCTAACCCTAACCCTAACCCTAACCCTAACCCTAACCCTAACCCTAACCCTAACCCTAACCCTAACCCTAACCCTAACCCTAACCCTAACCCTAACCCTAACCCTAACCCTAACCCTAACCCTAACCCTAACCCTAACCCTAACCCTAACCCTAACCCTAACCCTAACCCTAACCCTAACCCTAACCCTAACCCTAACCCTAACCCTAACCCTAACCCTAACCCTAACCCTAACCCTAACCCTAACCCTAACCCTAACCCTAACCCTAACCCTAACCCTAACCCTAACCCTAACCCTAACCCTAACCCTAACCCTAACCCTAACCCTAACCCTAACCCTAACCCTAACCCTAACCCTAACCCTAACCCTAACCCTAACCCTAACCCTAACCCTAACCCTAACCCTAACCCTAACCCTAACCCTAACCCTAACCCTAACCCTAACCCTAACCCTAACCCTAACCCTAACCCTAACCCTAACCCTAACCCTAACCCTAACCCTAACCCTAACCCTAACCCTAACCCTAACCCTAACCCTAACCCTAACCCTAACCCTAACCCTAACCCTAACCCTAACCCTAACCCTAACCCTAACCCTAACCCTAACCCTAACCCTAACCCTAACCCTAACCCTAACCCTAACCCTAACCCTAACCCTAACCCTAACCCTAACCCTAACCCTAACCCTAACCCTAACCCTAACCCTAACCCTAACCCTAACCCTAACCCTAACCCTAACCCTAACCCTAACCCTAACCCTAACCCTAACCCTAACCCTAACCCTAACCCTAACCCTAACCCTAACCCTAACCCTAACCCTAACCCTAACCCTAACCCTAACCCTAACCCTAACCCTAACCCTAACCCTAACCCTAACCCTAACCCTAACCCTAACCCTAACCCTAACCCTAACCCTAACCCTAACCCTAACCCTAACCCTAACCCTAACCCTAACCCTAACCCTAACCCTAACCCTAACCCTAACCCTAACCCTAACCCTAACCCTAACCCTAACCCTAACCCTAACCCTAACCCTAACCCTAACCCTAACCCTAACCCTAACCCTAACCCTAACCCTAACCCTAACCCTAACCCTAACCCTAACCCTAACCCTAACCCTAACCCTAACCCTAACCCTAACCCTAACCCTAACCCTAACCCTAACCCTAACCCTAACCCTAACCCTAACCCTAACCCTAACCCTAACCCTAACCCTAACCCTAACCCTAACCCTAACCCTAACCCTAACCCTAACCCTAACCCTAACCCTAACCCTAACCCTAACCCTAACCCTAACCCTAACCCTAACCCTAACCCTAACCCTAACCCTAACCCTAACCCTAACCCTAACCCTAACCCTAACCCTAACCCCCTAACCCTAACCCTAACCCTAACCCTAACCCTAACCCTAACCCTAACCCTAACCCTAACCCTAACCCTAACCCTAACCCTAACCCTAACCCTAACCCTAACCCTAACCCTAACCCTAACCCTAACCCTAACCCTAACCCTAACCCTAACCCTAACCCTAACCCTAACCCTAACCCTAACCCTAACCCTAACCCTAACCCTAACCCTAACCCTAACCCTAACCCTAACCCTAACCCTAACCCTAACCCTAACCCTAACCCTAACCCTAACCCTAACCCTAACCCTAACCCTAACCCTAACCCTAACCCTAACCCTAACCCTAACCCT
>NC_141542.1:6857500-6880000 GCF_021556685.1 Rattus norvegicus
CCAGTCACCTCTCATTTCCTCTTTTGGGGGCCTTCTCTGCTGCTTCCTCCTCCCTTTCCCCTCCACCTCAGGCAAGAACAGTGAAAGAATGGGAAATTGACAATGTGTCCGCGGCCTAGGGGGGATTTCTCTATCTGGACTCTCCAGCCGTCTGTTTCTGGAGTCCTAAGAGGCTTCTAACAGGAAGCCCCAAGAAAGTGGGTGGGGACAAGCCAGGAAAGGCCCAGGGTAGAGATGGGGTCCTGGGGAGGAAGAGGCTGGGTGGGTGGGAGCTCAGCAGTGCTCTTTGATTCCACTAGGGGTTGTGGTGGTGTGTGTGGGGAGTTTTGGATGTCCCCAGAGTACTTAGGGCAAAGTATGAGGATGTCCCAGGGATGGGGGCTAGGGGTTGAAAGAAAAAGGGGGCAGGAGAGACAGGGAGAGAGACAGAAACTTGTGGGTCAGAGGTTTGAGAGTTGGAGACAGAAAAACAGAAATGAAAAACGGTGGAGAAATAACCTATTAGTGGGGAAACAGAAAAAGAAGGGAGACAGCTGAGACTCAAGAGAGGCTAGGGAGGAACGGATCCCTCCCCATCATATAAACAACTCTTTAATGTGTCAGTGTTAAACCAAACCAAACCAACCAAACAACCAAGCAACCAAAAAAAAAAAAAAAAAAAAAAAGGAAGAATGGGCGGGCACAGGGTCTGGATGCTGGGGAAGGACTGGACAGGAGAAGGAGGAGGAGGAGAAGGAGGAGGAGGAAGGAAGAAAGTTCCGGGAGTCGCGGGGCGGAGCGCGGAGCCCGGGAACCCCGCGGCTGCCCTCCCTCCCCTCCCCGGAAAAGGCGCCTCCGTAGCCTATAAAGCGTGGGCACTGGCGGGAGATGTGCACTGCCCGAGGCAATGGACCAGCACGCACTTGATGTTGGGGGGACCGTGGATGCCGGACATCCACCAGGTACTGCGCAGCCCCCGGATGCGGCGTTCCTCAGAGATACCGGGCTCCCTTCGGATGCTGCGTTCCTGGTAGATACTGTGCGCCTCACAGAAGCTGCGCTGCCCACGGATGCTGCGTGCCCTGCGGTTAATGTTCGGGATCCTGAGGCCGCGTGGCCGCCGGCCCTGAACTTTTGTTCCCGCCACCCGAGGCTTTACTGCCTAGGCGGCTTGGTGTTGCTGCTCCTGGTCGCCTGTGTCCCTATCTTCATCCGCATCCTACCTCAGCCCGCGCTCACAATCACCACCTCGCCTGACCTGGATACCGGAGAGAATACTGCAGACCAGGTCACCCCTGTTTCCCACATTGGCTGCGCCAACACTACACAACAGGTGAGGCTCATCCCATCCCTAGGGGACCCTTTTTACTTTCTGGAAGCATCTCTGCACTGACACGGAGAGAACAGCTCTCCAGACCCCCACCCCACTCCTGCTACTCTGTTTGAAGCACTCCCTCTCCGTCTGGCCCGCAGAGGAAATCCCTTGTGTCTTAACCTCTTGAACGCTCCTATGAAGACCTTGGGGAGGACTCCCGAGGGTGCAGCGCATTTCCCTTCAGCCCCTCTAGCCCCCCCCCGGCACCCCCAAAGTGGGCTGGGCCACATGAGTTCCTATCTGCTTCTTTAGGATGTAAGGCAGCATCTACCTTTATTCTTCTTTCTTCCCAGGGTTTTCCCGTGTTCGCCAAGCTACTGGCTAAAAACCGTGAGTGCCCCCTGATTTATTCCCAGCGGGTCCTGCAGGGAGGTTGACCAAGGGGGCACTCCCTTCTAATCTGTCCTTCTCCCTCACCTTCTCAGTCTTTCTCACTTGCTGTCACAGCGTCAGCTGTTGTCCTTGTGGCCCTATCTAGGTCTTCAGAGAACTGAGAATTTAGATCTCTCTTTCTCCTTTCCTTCCTCTCTTCCTCCCATGTAGCCCAGGCTTCCCTCAAATTCATTATGTAGTTGGGACTGACCACCCTACTGCCAACACCTCCAACAGGCTGGGATGAACGCTTTTGGGCTTCAGGTACCCTACTGAGCCCCAGCCCTAGTCCCTCCCTGCCAAGTCTTCATTAATTGTCAAGTTATCTGCCCTCAGAGTCCCCCTTTCCCCGCACACTCCATATCTCACCCCTCTCCCAGTTTTGCTCATCCCTCTCCTCCTCCTCTGATTCCTCTCTTTTTTTCTCCTCTCACCACTCCTCCCCTTACTCATCTCCTTCCTGGAGCATCTCCACTCTAAGTACTCAAGACCCTCTTCCCTTTACCTCTTTCTTATTCCACAATCACTTTCTTCTAGGTGGCCTCCCTCCTTTTCCTTCTGTTTTGTTTCCTCTTTCCTCCCCGTTTCCATGGTCCCACCTCCCCACACCCCATAACACCCAGCAACTCAGCGTTCTTTTTCTAGAAGCATCGCTGAGTAACACGACTCTGAACTGGCACAGCCAGGAGGGAGCTGGGAGCTCATACCTGTCTCGAGGTCTGAGGTACGAGGAGGACAAAAAGGAGTTGGTGGTGGACAGTCCTGGGCTCTACTACGTGTTCTTGGAACTGAAGCTCAGTCCAACGTCCATAAACACAGGCCGCAAGGTGCAGGGCTGGGTCTCCCTTGTTTTGCAAGCAAAGCCTCAGGTAGATCACCTTGACAGCTTGGCCCTGACAGTGGAATTGTTCCCTTGCTCCATGGAGGACAAATTAGTGGATCGTTCCTGGAATCGTCTGTTGCGCCTGAAGGCTGGTCACCGCCTCAGTGTGGATCTGAGGGCCTATCTGCATGGAGCCCAGGATGCATACAGAGACTGGGAGCTGTCTCATGCCAACACCACCAGCTTTGGACTCTTCCTTGTGAAACCTGACCCCCCTCAGGGATGAGTTCTTACCCACGTGACATTGCACATGGGTGCTCTAGCCACCCTTCTTGTGACCCCTGGACGCTAAGACCCCAAGCTGCTATATTTCATGGGGCCTAGGCAGTCCTTCCTCCAGGACTTTCCTCTTGTCTTTAACTGGACTCAGTATTTATTGTGAGCATAGCTCAGACAAGACTTTATATAATTCACTGGACAGCATTAGTAACTGCTGGGCAGCTGCTAGAAATCAAAGGTTCCCAAATCAAACTTTATATTTATATTAATAAGTAAAAAATAAATGTATTTGTAAATAAGTCTTTATTTTTATCATTTCCCTTGTTAAATTTTAAATTTTCATGACTATGGGTATGGTGTTCATTCACAAATATGTCTTTGTATACATGTATGTGCATATGTTTAGAGGACAGTTGATTCAGTGTCTTCTTCAATCTATTTCCACTTCATATTTTGAGACAGGGTCTCTCACTGAACCTGGAATTTATTGTTTCTGCAAGGCTGTCTGGCCATTGGGCCCCAAGAATCCCTCCTGTCTCCATCCCTGGGGAGGGGGAGTGTCTATAGGCAGGTTCTTAGAATAACTGGCTCAAGTGGCCCTGTAGCACTCTCCCTTTTGTAAGACAAGAATCTTATGTAGCCTGACAGCATCCTGACACCCAGTTGACAGAGCAGCAGATGGAGTGCTGAGATAGAACCAGTCTCTCACGAATGTGAGGGCTGTGCTTTTCTCAGAGTGCTCTGTTCCTGGGAATCCAGCTATGACTAAGCAATAAACAAAAATAAAACAACCTCCTACCCCAACCATCCCATGTGAAAGGTTATGATTTCTGATGTGATGGCACTGGTCTGTGTACCGTTTTGAGAGACAGAACCTGTTGGAGCAGGTTATAGTTATAGATATAGATGCTGACAGAGAATTCGTTAAGGAAATTCCCCCAATGGTGGTCACGTAGGCTAAGTCCCCCAACTGACAACTCCAAGTAAAGGCTGGAGGATCCAGAGTTCAAGGTAGGACAGCCCAGGATACACAAGACCCTGTCTCAAAACAAGCAACAAAATAAATCAAATTAAAAAGAAACATGGGGCTGGGGATTTAGCTCAGTGGTAGAGCGCTTACCTAGGAAGCGCAAGGCCCTGGGTTCGGTCCCCAGCTCGGGGGGGGGGGGGGGGGGGGAGAACCAAAAAGAAACAGAGAGGGCTGGAGAGATAGATGGCTCAGCGGTTAAGAGCACTGACTGCTCTTCCAGAGGTCCTGAGTTCAATTCCCAGCAACCACATGGTGGCTCACAACCATCTGTGATGGGATTGAATGCCCTGTTCTGGTGTGTCTGAGGACAACTTCAGTGTACTCATACACATTAAGTAAAATAAAATAATTCTTAAAAAAAAAAAAAACAGAGAAGTCTCACAAGCCAGCTAGATATCTGTAAAGGCCCTCCTCTGTGATTCTGAACATGGCTCTCGCTGCAGCCACAAGGAAGGCCTCCCAACACCCAAGCTGATGTGTGATGTGATCAGGCCCAGGGCTGCTGTAAACTCAATCGATAACATTTAGCAAACTCAAAACCCACAGCCACTCTGGGCCTCAACAGATATTTAAAAAATTTCCATTTCAGTATTTCCTAGTTGTGACTTTAGGTGACTTACCTTGCCTGTGATGGGGTAGTGGAAATCCCTTTGTCCCTCCCACCCAAGCTGGATACCGGGTTTAGTGACATCACAGCTTGAGGTCAGGCCCAAAGGAAACAGTAGTGTTAGCAGTGTTGGTTTTAGTCTCTTCTTCAAGGGTGACTGACGGTGGAGCAGCCTGAAGCCCATCATTCAGGAAAGAAGCTGCTCACTGACGTGAGCTCCCCACTGTTCCTCTCTGAGAGAGAGGCTGGGACTCACCCAGGAGACCCTGACTGCCATTCCAACATTGCATTAATTACTGCAAAAATGAACATTTATGTCTAGATTTGCATAAGAAAAGCAAGAGTTCATTCAGGGTTTGTCCCCCCAGACCCCCTCATTTATTTTGGTGTGTGTCAGAGGTCCACGCATCAAGTCTTCCTTTATCCCCCACTACTTTATCGTTTGAGGCAGGGTCTCTTTTATTCCTGTTATTGAACATAGATTCTTTCCTCATACTATTTATCCTGATTACAGTTTTCTCCCTGTCTACTCCTCCCAGTTTTTCCTCTCCTCCCTTCCGGATCCAGTCCCTTTCTGTCTCTCAGTAGGAAAGAACAGGCTTCTAAGAGATGACAACCACACAGGACAAAATCAAATCAAATAAGACAAAGCAAAAACTTTCATTCTGCAGTTGGACATGGCTGAGTTCAAACCCTGCTTCAGCTGGTGCCAGCTAAGCTGTGCATGCTTGGGTAAGCGCCTGACTTCTCTGGGCTTACTGTTTCCAATAATGAACACAGGGGCTGAGTTTACATCAAGGCTCTTGGGGCTGTTAAGTGAGATAATAGGCTTTGTGACACAGTGTCTGACACCAAATTAAAACATGGAGGTTGTAATGATCAGAGAGAGATGTTCTACCACCACATGCTAAGGTCCAGAGGGAGAAGAGGGATGATCGGGTACAAGTGGGCAGTGGGTCAGACTAATGCAAGTCTGTTGATCTTTGATTTAGGGCCCTGGGACAAGGGACTGAGGTTCATATTGTACACACCAAAGCTGACCTGGCCTCTAGATTATCCCAGCATCCCTCAGGTCCTATCTGGCATATCCTGCCCCCAATTCTGAACTTTCCAGTCCAGATGCTGGGCTGCCCTTTCCCAAAGGCTCTTCCCTATATAATCTAGACACTCTCCCCCCAACCCCTGTCACCTTTCTCTCTTCCTCTTCCCCTTTCCCACCTCTCCCATGGTGACTTCTCTGGTCTCATCCTTGAACCAGTGAACTCACTGGAGAGCAGCTCCCTAGTAAATCTGCATGTAATATTTTCTAATCTGGCTTGAACTGGCTCATTTCACTGGTGGAGAAATAACTCTCCAGAACCTTTCATCAAAACTATAGAAGACCTGGGGAAAGTGTTTCCTGTAAGCTTGAGGACCTGAATTTGAATCCCTAGAATTCATTTTAAGTGTAACAGTGCGGGCCTTTAATCCTAGCACTTTGGAGACAGACATAGGAGGATCTCTGAGTTTGAGGCCACCCTGGTTTACAGAGAATGTTCCAGGACAGCCAGGAACACCCCCATCTCTCTCTCTCTCTCTCTCTCTCTCTCTCTCTCTCTCTCTCCCCCCCCCTCTCTCTCTCTCTCACACACACACACACACACACACACACCCCAGCTAGCCAATAAAAGCTGAGTGTGCTCTGGAGAGAGTTCATGGTTCAGAGACCCACAGTTTGTTTCTGGTGGCTGGCAAATACCTGTGACTCAGACTCCAGGGATCTGACTCCCTCTTCACCTCTCCTGGCACGGCACACATGTACACATTCCTCATTTCACACACACACAATACAGATGTTCCTTAAAGAACACTGGGTCTGAAGGTGCACAGGTGTAACTGGCCTGTCTGTGTGAGGAATTATAAACTCACAGAGGAGCTCCCTGCGGGTATCAGCCTACTGAAGACAGGGGATCCTCGAAGTTGGAATCTCCTCCAGCTGCTGGAGGTTCCAGGGCTGAAGCTTGCCTTCTGGAGAAAGATCGACACCTGGCTGGACCTTGCCTGAGGGACAGGAGCTGAGAAAGTGATGCAGGACCACATGGTGGCAGACTATGTACTTAGCATCTCTCATTCTCTTTTTGGGATTTGTTTTATTTTAGTGTGGACGAGTGTTATCTCTGTGTCTATGCATGCTAAGTTTGGGCCTGGTGCCCATAGAGGCCAGAAGAGGATGCCAGGTTCTCCAGACCTGAAGTCACTGGTGGCTGTGAGCTGCTGTGTGGGTGCAGGTGACTGAACCCCAGTTTTCTGCCAGAACAGGAACTGTGACCACTGGCATCTTTAGCCCCATCCCCCTGCCTCCTACTTAAACCTGTTAGGCCCACTCAAGAAGAGCTTGGCGGGGTGGCACTCATGGATGTCTTTGTCCCTTTCCCTAGTGTGGCTACATACAACTTTCTTCTGCTTTTCACTATTAATTTGTCTGTTTATTTGAGATTGGGTCTCATCATGCAGCCCCAGCTGCCTGGACCAGGCTGGCTTTGAACTCACAGTCGTCTGCTTGCTGGGATTAAAGGCAGGGGCCACCACATTCAGTTAATTTGGCTGTTTTAATAGTTTTATTAAATTATTAGCTGAACCTGGGTTACTGGGGTACAGACTGTGATCCCTCAGGCCAGTAGTAAATTCATAATCAAAGCACTGGGAGGCAGATACATGAAGGTCCCTGACTAGGTTGTTAAGCCTAACCAATGAGACCATGTATCCGAAACATATGGAGTGGGGCTTAGAGATGCACCTGAGGTTGACCTCTGGCCTCCACATGCACCTGCACACACATGTGTACACACACAATGCCTGCTCAGAAGGATGCTTTGCCAAGCAGAACAGACATCTAGTTAGCTTATTGGAGGACTGCTCAGTTTGCAAGGTGAGTTTGCAAGGGGTGAACAGCAGGAGTGGGGGCAGAGACTCATGGAAGAGGCTGTGGAACGTTCTAGAAGAGGGATAGTTGGACAAATGGGTGACTAGGGGTGATGATGGTGCAAGGAATGGATGAGAGAGTTAGTATACAAAGGGTCTCTGTAGCTCGGGTTGTCCTGTTGTCTGTAAACCAGGTTGGCCTCAGACTCCCAAGTCCTGGGAATTAAAGGCATGTGCCACTACCATCCCCTCACCTCGGCAGTAACATTTCCCTATCATTCAGGAGGCTGAGGCCCAGTCTGGGCGGAGACCTTGTCTTAAAGAACCCAAGGGCAGGGTGCTTGCGCTGTATGCTCAGGGCTCCGGGCTCCATCCCCCGTGCTGGTTAAATAAGTAAGGGCACGAAGGATTGCGTCCTCATGTGAGAAGGAAATGAGAACTCGTGGTCTGGAGTGTCCGGCACTGCTGAGAATTGTTAAGGGGAGAAACGAGAATGCCGACCAGAATTTGAATCACGAGGCCTGTGGTGGTTTCCTGAGAGTTGTCTTCTCTGGCATGAATGGACGTGATTGCACCACAGCAGCTCCAAAAGCTAGTAACAATGAGGAACTTGAGAGACCCCACACACAGCTGCTGGATTTTATTCATTCTTTGTGTGGTGAGGGTTGGACCCTCTTGCATGGTAAGCGCTGACCACTGGGTCACACCCCCTCACAGGGCTGTGAGGGGGTGCTCCACCCTTGACCGTGCTTCCAGCCCCTTCTGGGAGTTGGAGGGTGGGTGTTGAGTGGGTGCTGTCCTGCTAGTGCATCATCCCTTCTCTTTTCAATCTAACTTTTATGCTGAGATAGTGTCTTACTAACCTTCCCAGGCTATCCTTGAACTCTTCACCCTCTTGCATTTCCTCCTGAGTAGCTGGGGTGGCAGGCATGTGCTACAAGACCTGGTTAGAAGATGGCTGTTCTAAGAGTTCTTTTATGTGGAGAGACAGTGTTCCTCATTGTTGCGTCAAGGACAAGCCCAATTCCTGGTGGAGTGGACAATAACACCCAGGGCACGGTTCCATGTCACAACCACGGGGTTCTCACTTCTTTGGAATCATTGGGGTGTTTATGTTGTTCACATGGTCCCATCTGTGGCCTCGGAGCCCATGGACACAGGGACAGGAAGCAAATGTGCCTCCCCGGTCAGAGGAACCTTTTGTGGCTTCTGTTCACTTCTCTGTGGCTCATATTTTGGGGTCCACTGCCAGTTGAGCTTATGTATAGTTCCTGGGGAACCAGAGGAGAGGTCAGGAAAATGGTGCAGTGGGTAAAGATCTCTCTGCACTGCTCAAGGACTGGAACTTAAGCAGAATCTGCATGTGGTGTGAATCTGTCATTCCTGAGCTGGGGAGGTACAGCCAGAAGGATCTCTAGAACTTAGTGGTGCTGGGCTAAGAAAGGTCAGCCTCGCAGCCCCCAAAGTAAGATAGAAAGTTGGGCAACCTGCACGTCTTTATCCCCAGCATGGGGGAGGCAGAGGCAGGCAGATCTCCATGAGTTCGAGGCCAACCTGGTCAACAGAATGAGCTCCAACCCAGAGTGGGCCGCATAGTGACAAACGAACAAACCAGAAAACAAAGAAAGTGAGGTAGAGAGAGTGAAAGGAAGGAAAGAAGAAGCCACATGAACCTCAGACTTCGGACTCTATCTTCACAGCTACACAGTTGAGCACACCTGCATGCTCATGTGCACACACACACACACACACACACACACACACACACACACACACGCACACACACACTGGAGGTGTTTTGGTGTGTGGGTGGGCTGGAGCCCAGGTCCTCATTTACGATAAGAAACTTTCTCTAGTAAGTTTTGTCCCCAGCAAAAATACCATGTTCTGAAAAATGTGTGTTAACAATCATTTTTTTTTATTATTCTTTTCAAGCTGGGTCTTGTGTAGCCCAGGCTGGCCTCTAGCTTGCTACATAGTTGAGGTAACCCTGAACTCCTCCAGCCTCCCCGCTCCAGAGTCCCACCAGGCAGGTTTAGCTGGGGTATGGATTGGAGCCCAAGGACTCCTGATGCAAGGCCACACACAGCAAGAGCCCTTTAAACACTGTTTCCTACAGAGACTGCTGATGTGAGGCTGGGATCCAGTGAGCCTTCTCACTAGGGTGGGAGGGAGGTTGTCTGTAGAGAGGAACCAGACAGAGGCATGTGACAAAGACAGTCTCCCTGGGGACATTGGACCATGCTGTCATTCAAGAGCAGGGACGAATGCTGGGAGGCCTTTGTACCCTCAGGCTTACCTCCTGCCCCAGAAACCCACAGGCAGGGTTGTGCCTCTTCTAAAGGGCGGGGCTCAGGTAGCCACATAGCTGCCAGGGTAGAGTACTGCAGAGAGCCCTGGGGCCTGAGGTAATGGGGCAGCCTCCTCTGACTGTTGCCTGTTCCTGGACTACTCACCACCTGACCCTACCTGCCCTTGGGGATTGGAGATGAAAGGGCACAGAGTCAACAACACAGCTCGGGAGCAAGTGAGAAACATCTCAGCAAGCTCTCCCAACACAGCTGCAAGTTCCTTTAATACCCTCCATCCACAACCCCCATTGGTCCCAAGAAAGCATCTCTTCTAAGCAGCTGTTCTTGATTGGCTGGCATTGTCTGTACCAGCAATCCTTGATCTCTCAGGCAGTCTTCAATTAGGTCCTCCTGCAGGAGATGCTTTTGTGGCTGTGAAGCCCTCAGTGTTTACACAGAGGTGGCCATTTTGTTTTTAGATTTTAACAGCCTAGTGGGAGCTAGCGTGCCATTGTCTTGGCATTGTTGACCCTACCTCAGGGGATTCCCAGTATACTGTACTGTGGCTGTCTTAGGTTGTCCTCCTGTCTTCTAGGATCTTACTCATCATTGACTACCACCTCTCCACCACACTGCCCCATCTGCTTTGATATGATTGTGGATGCATACATGACAGAATGTGGCCACGGCTTTTGCTACACGTGTATTTATCAGAGTTTGGAGGACAGTAGTAGATGTCCCAAATGTAGTTATGAGGTGGACAACATTGACCATCTCTACCCTAATTTCTTGGTGAATGAGCTCATTCTCAAACAGAAGCAAAGACCTGAGGAAAAGAGGTTCAAAGTGAACCAATCAATGAGTAGTACCAATGGGCATAGGTGGCAAGGTTTTCAAGATTTGCTGGGAATTGGTTAAGATAACCTTGATTTATCTAATGTCAGTCTCATGTTGGAATGACTAGGGCAGGCTGGCAGTGCTCCCAACGGATAGGAAGTCTCTTGAACGTGGACATTTGAAGGACCCTTGGACAGCAGTGCTAGAGGACGGCTTGGAGCCTGACAGTTGAAGGGCTGGAGCAGAGGCACCCTCATTCTCATTGCTAAAATCAACCTGTTTGCCCGGAGAAAGCAAGACGGGGTCAGTAATGGGAAGGTGAATATCAGCTGATCCTGGCAGTGTTTGTTATGGGCAGCCACCACTTCCTCTGGGGAGGAAGTCTCAAGACTGGCAATGACTGCAAGGAGGATGGGAACAAAGAACAAGGAAGGGGTAATCCCAGAATGTAACTCATGCTTGCTGGCAAGGAAGAGAACACCCATCCAGAGGTCAGGGTCCCACATGGTCTCCAATGTTATCCAGGGGGCCAAAATAGCAGCCTTCTCCCCAAATTGGTCCAGGTCATAAGTCTTAATCTTGAGACCATGAGTAACCAAGAAGGGTTTTCAGAGCCCTAGTCTGGGGTTTCTTGATGGTGGAGGGGAGGAAACCCATGACGATGGTGACGAGCACAAAGGAAACAAACAAGGAACGGATATGACAGTTATGACAGTGGAGGTGACAAAAGTCATGGTGTGTTAAGCAGGGACTCCCTCAGGTGCAGCTCAAAGGCCTTATGCCTGGACGATGTACCTAGGAAGGAAAAGGCGTTCGAGAACCGATCCCTGGTACCAGTACCTAGGAAAGCAGCCCCTATGTCAGGTTCCACAATGAATCCAGACCGGAAGTGAAAATGAGCAGACAAAGACAGAGAAGACAGAAAACATGGCCGCTACATGCTGCAGGACCCTCACCCAGAAAAACAAACATGGCTTGTTCCAAGGTCACTGCAGCACGCTCATCCAAAGACAAACAAAACGATGGACACTGCACGCTCACAATGAACCGAACCGAGACCAAAAGCGGTTACCGGGATGGACAGACAGAAAAGACAAAGAAGACAGAAATGAGGTCCACGTGCTCACCTTTGCAGGACCCACAACATAAAATACTAAGGGGCCAACTCACCAAAGAAGCAACCGAAGGGGGCACAACAGCAGCACACGAAGAGGAGAGGAGCAGATCAGGTTGGACCACGGGCGCAGACCTTGCAGCAACAGGAAAAAAAAAAAAAGAGTTCCCAGAAAAGGAGGTTCACAGGCAGTCACAAAATTAGTCCATTGGCCATGCTGGGCTCCAGATACTGCCTGTGCCCTGGACTACGCCCAGCCCAACTCGACCTGCCCTCGGGGGTTGGGGTGAGGTGTGGGGTCAACGATGTGGACTCTAGGTTCTCAGAACATGGCTGCAAGCTCCTTTAATACCCTCCACCCACACCCCCCTTGGTCCCAAGAAAGCATCTCTTCTAAGCAGCAGTTCCTGATTGGCTGGCATCGTCTGCACCAGCAATCCTTGATCTCTTAAGCAGTCCTCAACTAGGTCCTCCTGCAGGAGGGCTTTTGTGGCTGTGCAGCTCTCAGCATGTACAGAGAGGTGGCCCTGTTGTTCCTGCTACGGAGACAGAGCATTGAGTCCCAGCGGGATCGTTCCCACAGACTCATGGGACAGAGCTGGAAAGATGGCTCAGTGGGTAAAGCACTTGTTTGTGTACCTGTGAGGATCAGAGTTCAATTCCCAGAAGTGACAGAGTAAAGCCAGGCATGGTGGCACATGCTTGCAATTCCTTCCCTAGGGCCTGCTCCTTTAGGGACCGCTGGGGCCAGCCTATTAGAATCTAGGTTCAGTGAGAGGTTCTATCTCCAAAGTCAAATTGGGTCATTGACAGAATGTTAGAAACGCGTGTGTGCGTGCGTGTGTGTGCGTGTGTGTGTGTGCATGTGTGTATGTGTGTATGTGTGCGTGTGCGTGCGTGTGTTGTGCGTGCAAGTCTGTGTGTGTGCGTGTTTGTGTGTGGTGGCTCGGCAGGTAAAGGTCCTAACAGCTATTCCTAATGACCTGACTGAGATACTTTGGACTTTCATGGTAGAAGAGATAAGCTAACTTCACCCGACCTCCTCACCTGTGCAGTGGCATTAAAGTCTGCAAGAGCACATACATGCTTTTTGTTTTATAAAAAGGAGTCTGAGGCAGGAGGATTGCTTTGAGCTTGGAGATGACCATGGTTACAGAATGAAACCTTGTTTTAGCAAAAACAAATAATACAACATGACAAAATAATAACCTGAAACAACAACATAAAAGACTTCATGAGCTTTGCTTTGATAAATTTTGGATTTGCTGGGACCTATGGTCGCATGTGCCATGCTCTTGTTTGCTTTGAGACAGGCTCTCAAGCAGCCAAGACTGGCCTTCCATTTTTCAGATCAAATGGTGTTTCACTCGTCAGATGGCTCGTTTTTCAATATCTGTACTGTTTTCAGATCTCGCCTGTGAATGAATGTTGTAATTGTTTCCTCACAGATGCCTCCCTAAACGTGCCCATTTCTCCGAAGGTAGGAAGTTTTAGTTTTTGACATAAGTCTTTTTGTAGCCCAGGCTAGTCTCAAGCCTGAAGCATTCCTCTCAACTCAAGTCAGCCTCTCAACTGATATCATTGGCTCAAGACCCAACAAGTTTAATTTTCCAAGAATAAATTTTTCTATAGATAAAAACTATGAAATTTTTCCTTTCTTTTTGCTTTTATAAATTGCAATTTATTTTTTAAGGTTGGTTACATTTGTTTTTTTTTTTTTTACTTAATTCATATATTTACTTACTGAATGAGAACTTTGTACGTGAATATAAAATGTTTTGATAAGCTCCGTCTCCTGAACTGGCACACGCTTTTAATCCCAATGCTTGGGAGGCAGAGGCTGATCATATAAACTGCTGGACAGTGGTGGTGCACACCTTTAAACCCAGCACTCAGGAGGCACAGGCAGGCAATCTCTGGGAGTTCAAGGCCAGCCTGGTCTACAGAGCAAATTCCAGGACAGCCAGGGCTACACAGAGACACCAGGTATCAAACAAACAAACAAACAAACAAACAAACAAACAAACAAACAAAAAGCCAACAAAAATATATACCTTAAAAACGAAATTAGCTTGTGTGAGCTGGCCCTGCCCCTTTGCTGGGCAAAACGGGAGAGCTGGCCCTGGTGGCTGGGGAGCAGGAGAGCTGGCAGAGCTGGCCCTGGTGGCTGGGGAGCAGGAGAGCTGGCAGAGCTGGCCCTGGTGGCTGGGGAGCAGGAGAGCTGGCAGAGCTGGCCCTGGTGGCTGGGGAGCAGGAGAGCTGGCAGAGCTGGCCCTGGTGGCTGGGGAGCAGGAGAGCTGGCAGGCTAACTCAGCTTCCACCAGGCCTCCCTGATCAGGGCTTTGAGTTGGTCACAACATCTATCCCATCTATGAACTGCTGGAGGGTGTGAAGATCCAGAGCTGCAGGACCTTCATGGCACAGGATATCCTAGAGGGGTCCTGGTGAGGATCCAGTTTGATATTGTAGTAGAAGCCTGGGGCCTCAAACCAGACCAATGGCGCTCGGCAGTAAACATTTGCAAGTAAAACTGTTTGAGCAAAAGGGTGTGCTGTGACACACCGCAGCTTCCACAGCGAGGCGTTCTAACTGTTGTTTTATTATTTATTTATAATTCTTGTTTTCTTTTGGGGAAGCAGTTGCAAGGGCACAGGGCATATATGGTGGGACAGGGAGATGAGTAGGATTGAAGTTTATGATGTTAAATTCACAAGGAATTAATAAAAACTTAAAAAGAAATTAAAAACTAAAACACATGTATACAACATTTGTTAAGCACATCAGATGCCACCATTATTATTCAGGGACACAGTGAATCTATGTATTTTATTAAAGTCTTTATCATGATGATATTTACATAACATTTTCCATGTTTTCTGTTGATTTTTTTGTTGTTGTTTTTGTTTTTTAATTTTGAGATTATTTCATGTTTCCCAGGCTGGTTTTGAAGCACTATGGAGCAGAAGATGAGTTTGAACTCCTGACCTTCCTGCCCCAACCTCCCCAGTGCTGGGTTGACAGGCGCCCGCTGCCATGCCTGGTTTTAACATTTCCCATCACAATCATCTTTTGCTTGAGTGTTTGAGACAAGGGCTGGTGCATCCCAGGTTAGTCTCCAAACCTGTGATCCTTCTGCCTCAGAACTCTCACCGCTACCTGAATCATTTACAAATTTCAAGTCACATGTTTATTTACTGTGTGTGTTCACACACACCTCCAGAGTGTTCGTGTAAAGCCCAGAGAGCAACTTTCAGGACTTGCTTCTCTGAGCCTTTCTCAGCTAAGCCATCTCCCAGCCCAGCCTATGTTAATACTTTTTAAAGTGTTGCAGTCCTGAAGTGCATCCGCCACCACAGCTACCTAACTTTAGACCCTTTGTGATTGGCTGTGTGTGCCAGTGCACGCCTGTCATCGCAGCCTTGGAGAGGTAGAGGAGGGAGGATCATCTATGAGTTCAAGGTCGTCTTTGGTTCCAGAGTGAGTCTGAGGGCAGTCTGGACTATATGGGACCCTGTTTCAAAGGCAGAACAACAAACAAAATCTGTTCTTCATCAGAGGCCATTCTCCTTGGCACTCTGTTTTTGGGTGATGTGACCTTTCTGAGGGGGTAGTGTGTGTTAGGGACTGTAAAGGTCTAATTTAACTTCAGATAGAACTTTCTTTTCCTCCTCTTATATCTCTGTTGCTCTGTCTCCTTCTTTCCATAAAGCCAAAGCTTTAGGTTGAAATAGAAGGAAGAGGTCTTTGTTGTCCCTAACATGTTCAAGATGGGCTTGATTTGATTACTGTTTCATTCTGTGAGGTGATCTAGAGAAGTTCCTATCTCTGACATCACTTGAGAGGACCAATCTTAGGGGCTAGCATGAGGACCTTGGTTCGAATCTCTACCACCCATGTAAAAAGCTGTGCATGGCTGTGGGTGCCTACAATCCAAGCTTTGGAGAAGACAAGCAGATGCAGAACTCACTGGGAACCAAGGCCGGTTTCGCTGACTGGGCAGCTCTTGGTTCACAGCCCGTGTCTGGAGGCTGTAAGTTGGAGGGCAGTGGGGGAAGACACCTGACTCCTAAGCCCATTTCCATGTGAGGGTACATGGGAACGTGTGCAGAGATTTGGGGGCCACTTGGCAGGAGTTTGATATTGGACCGGGACAAGGAAGCAGGCCTACTTCAGGCAGGACTTTGACAATGAGCCAGGACAGGCAAGTTAGCTCAGACAGGAATCTTACTTTAGGCTAGAACAAAGAAGTCGGCTTCAGGCAAGAATATAACTTTGGGCTAGGACAGGAAGTAGGCTCAGGTATCTTGGTCATCCTGATAAGCCCCTAGAAACAGTGATCATGGGACCCTGTTTATTGTCTTGCTTGTTCCTTAGCCTAGAACTGCATAGACTTGCATGTAGTTAAAATGGTATAAAAACAGACTAGGAAAAAATAAATCTGCCTATAGCCTCAGAATTGGCTGGGGGTTATGCTACAGTGTTGTTTAATTGTCTCTTTCCTTTCTCTGCTCCTTCTCCTCCTTTGTCTCCTTGTTATGGTAGACTTTCTCAGCAACCTGCTCTAAATCCCTCAACAACTTATCCTGTAGTCCCTCTAGCCTCAAGCTTTTTCCTGATGTCTCTACTAGTCTGGTCTATAAAAGCCATAGTCACAGTAGCTTTGTGCTTCTCGCTGCTGGGGTCATAGGGTATATATTGGTGGAATGCCTCCATGAGCCGCTCTAGAAAGGCTGTGGGCGACTCGTCTGGTCCCTGTTTAACCTCATGTGCCTTGGTCAAATTGGTGGGTCGTCGTGCGGCCCCCTTGAGACTGCCAGCAAAGCCTGGTGGTAGACCTTTATGTGATCCTTACCTTTGGTTGTATTAAAGTCTCAGCCAGATCTAGTCAGGGGAAACCCGCTGTCGGTGACAGTCTGGTCAATCAGTTGTGCCCCTGTGTCTGAGGGGACATTCTCTTTGGCTTCCTGCATTGTCCTCTCTCGCTCTCTGGTCATGAAGAGCACTCTCATGAGTGGTTGGATATCGTCCCAGGTGGGCTGATGAGTAAATAAAACAGCGTTAAAGAGGTTAATCAGCCCCTTGGGGTTATCCGAAAAGGGGATACAAGTCGCCAAAGAAAAGGGCCAATATTGCATGGCCTGATTTCAATCCTCATCTATGGGCCCATAGACGCAGAGGGGGAGGGCCACTCTTGTATCAGGTGAAATGGTCCTCTTGCTCCAGGTTCCCATGGCCAGTCCTGGTTCTAAGGGTCCCTCCCCACCCTCCCCCCTTGCTGGGGCCTGAGGAAGGGTGGGGTAAAGGGACACTGGATGAGAGCTTAAAGGAGATCTCTGAGGAGGGGCCGTGGGAACTGGGGCCATGGTAGGGGAGTGAGGAGGTGGAAGATCCATCAGTAGCAGATCCGCAGTGGAAGACTCCTGCAGGATGTTCTTTACAGACTTGTTGGTCTCTACAGGGTTCTTCTCCTTAATGGCCAGGACCTGTGAGGATCTTGGAGACAAAAAAGCTTTTATCCAATAGAGGGGGTTGTCTACTAGATCCTTCCAGGTAACTATATAGGGCACTTGGTCTGAGTTCTTGAGGGATGCTGGCCTAAAGACTGTTTCCTCTACTGCTTGTTCACTGAAAGTTGAAGGTCCCTATGGGTGGCCACCCTACTCTGAAGGTGAGTCACTTGGAGGGGCAGAGAGTACCTAACCTGCCCTTCTTTACTACTACTGACAAGTTTTCTCCTCTTTCCCCAACTCCCCTCCAGTGGTTAACTAGGATGTTTAACAGGGTAGATTCAGTCTGTCCATGTCCAAAAATAGCGTCAGTCACAGTCCAAGTCCAAGAACACAGAGAAAGACAACCAACACACACACAGTTTCACCCCTGCCATAGGTGCAGAGCAAGACTCACTCGATCGGCTCCTGTAGATACTGAACTCCAAAAACAAAGAGAAAGACAATCAACACACAGACAGCTTGCCCCTGCCATAGACACAGAAACCAGGTAATCAGGTGACCCTCCAGCTTATGCTGGTATCAAGTCCAACAGGTTCCAAAAGGAGCAGAGTCCTCCCGACTCCTTCCAGATCAGACCAGAACAGAGGCTCTCTAAGCCTTACAGACACTTGAGAGCAAACCAAAAGCAAGACAGACAACACAGATACAGACGACCTGACATCAAGTTCGAGCTGTTCCTCCGACCACCGTTCCTCAGGACCTCATAGGGGGGGTCTAGCTTCTCAGCCCATGCACCAAATTTAAGGCTCGAAGTGAGTCTTAACTAACAGCAGATCCCCCAATGAGACACGAGAATGGAGTTCGATGCAAAAGCAAGAGGTTTATTTTCCAGTGTGTTGGGGTTGCCCCTCAACCAGCCCCTCATGGCAAGTGACTAGAAGGTGACCCCAAATGGCTATAACAAGCAGTTTTTATAGTTTTTATGGGTACAGGTTACATCAGCAAGGTTACAGTTTAAACTTATTGGCTAAGCATATTGACCTTTGAATCTTTTGACTAGCAAGCATATGACATGTTTTCGAACTCTATCTGGGACCAGAGGGTCAGGTGACCACCAGTACATTCTGTGGTTTTTCAAGAATGTCTCTGTCCCTGTTCCTCCTGAGAACTGTGGGTAGAGAATAGAACTTGGCCTAGCCTTGACCTGAAGTGGGAAGCTGGTACTTGTCCTAATCTTGACCTGAGGCGGTGTGTGTAAATCTGGTGAAAGCCCTTAGGGTCCTTCACAGGAACTCCATAACCTACCTACTTTCTACCAGGCCAAGTCTCTCAATAGCTCTTACACTTCAGTAAGAACTAGGGTCCTTCAAGACCTTGTCTCAATTAAATACATTGTACATATGTGTGAAGTTCATGTATGAAATAAATGTATGAATAAATGAGCAAAGCCATCCTGCAGTTCTCTCAGACCTGGACGCGAACTGTGGCAACTGCACAGGCTTCCATGCTGTTTCTCACAGAGCGATCTGCTTTCCCCGGGAAGCACAGGCTCTTCCGTGAAGTGCTTGAAGAGCCATGAGTGACTCACTAGCATGAATAGGGAGGAGGCTAGCTCAGGCCTGGAGCCATGCAATCATCAGGATCTACCTATGAGTCATAACCAAATTTTCCACCCATGAGGAGACAGCCCTGGAGCCTCCTGCTCTGCATTCTGTAGCTGAGCCACTGTGTAGTTTACCTGCCCACTTGCTGTGACAGCAAACTGATAAGAGCAATGCAAGGAAGAAAGAGTCCAATTAGAACATGGTTTAGCAGAGGACTGGTAAAGGTGCTCGCTGCCAAGCCAGATGACCCAGTTTCCACCCTAGGGACCCTATGGATGAGAGGAGAGAACCGACTCTGAAATTGTCCTCTGACTTCCACAGGAGTGCCATGGCATGCACACACACGCCACTCCCACATCTGAGTAAATGATACAGTTAATAAAAAGAGGAAAGCTGGGCTGGAGAGATGGCTCAGAGGTTAACAGCTCTGATAAGACCCAGGTTCAAATCCCAGCACCCACATGGCATCTCACACCTGTCTGTAAATCCAAGATCTGAGACCCTCACACAGACATCATATATGCAGACGAAACACCAATGCATATAAAATAAATTTTAAAAAAATGAAAAAGAAAAGTTTTAAAATGCTGGGCGTGGTGCTCTGCATTGATAATCACAGTACTGGCAGACAGAGTTCATCAAGGTTCTCAAAAGCTGAAGGGGGACTGGGAATGTAGTGCATTCCTGGCATGTTGGAACTCAGTTCAGCTCCCAGCACTGTACAGAGCAAAAGAAATGAGAAATAAAATATAAGAAGAATAATCGATTAAAATGCCTAATGTTCACACAACACACTCACACACACACACAGACACACATACACACACAGACACACATACACACACAGACACACACAGACACACAAACACAGACACACACAGACACACATAAACATATACACACACAGACACACACACATATAAACACACATAGACACACACACACATAAACACACACATAGACACACACACAGAGACACACACACAGACACACATACAGAGAGACACACACACACGGAGACACACACAGAGAGACACACACACAGAGACACACACACACAGAGGCACACACACACAGAGGCACACAGAGACACACACACAAACACACACACAGACACACACACAGACACACACAGACACACAGACACACACAGACACACACAGACACACACAGAGACATACACACAAACACACACAGACACACAAACACATAGACACACACAGAGACACACACAGAGACACACACACAGAGACACACAGACACAGAGACATACACAGAGACACACACAGACACACACATACATAGACACACACACACTGACACACACACAGACACACAGACACACACACAGACACACACACACTGACACACACACTGACACACACACAGACACACAGACACACAGACACACACACACACACACACACACACACACTACCATAAAACCTTAAGGAAAGTATATTTCCCACCCTCTTTCTCCTGACTAAGCTCTTGTTGTGTCACCCAGGCCAGCTACAAATTCATGATCCTTCTGCCTCTGCCCCCTGAGTGCTGGGATGGCAGCCAGGCACCATCATGACTTACAGCCCCCAGTGTTTAAGCCCCCTCCTGTCTACACACAAGTGCCTTATGCTTTGTCCTCAAGCAGAACTGTCCACTCCTGTTACAGCCATGGATGGGGTTTCATTCTCTTTAGTTGTAACTTTTCAGCAGTTTTTCTGTATACCCCTGGATGGCCTGAGACTCTCCCCTTTGAGCTCACAGAAATCCTCCTGCCTCAGCTTCTTGACTATTGAGATTATAACATTTGAAATGTAAATAAGAAATACACAATTTAAAAAAATGGAAAAAAAAGTTGTAAACTATGGAACTAGTATGTTTTGTCTAGGTCACTCTTAACTTCAATTAGTCAACCCTTATGGCCATTATTTTAAGATTCTTACCCCATGGTGGCTTCTCCTCTCTCCTTCTTCTTGTTCTACTTTGTGGTTCTCATCTAACCCCAAGCCCAGAAATCCTAAACCCTGCCTATGTCTCTTCTGCCCAGTTACTGGCTGTCGGCTTCTTTATTCACCAATCAGGGATAACTTGAGGGGCAAGGTCACATAGCATCGCCTGGGTCTACAGGTGGTCTCTGGGAACAACCAGTATTTAGCATAGCAAAAGACCAAACCTCAACATTAACTTGTGTGTTTTGAGGCAAATATCAGGGAATTGGGAGATCTGGATCAGATCTCTGTATGCGTCAAATGTGGCACGCCCTCTTGATCCTCAGGGAATTCATGTGGGAAAGAATGATTTTCTAGAACACATTGTGAAAGAATTATTTGAGGGATAGTTCTGCTAAGTCATTCTGGATGAAAAGACAGAGAATTGTAGGAGGAAAGGGAAGGTCCTGCTGTGAGAAGGAATGCTTTTTCTTTTTCTTTTTCTTTTTCTTTTTTTTTTTTTAATGTGAACAAATCAGAAAAGATGGAAGAAAATCCCAGAAATGGCATTTTGGAATGCAAAGGTCAAAAGGACGCCTTGGTGGGGGTGACAGCGTCTCCTGTGTGGCTTTTAAAAAATTAAATGCATATGTGCAGCTATAGCCATCTGACATTTGTCAAAGATGAAAAAAACACTGTGGAGAAAAGAAAGCATCTTCAACCAATGGTGCTGGGAAAACGGGATGCCCGCATGAAATTAGACCCATTATCTATCGCCCTTCGTGGAAACCGAACTCCAAAGAGATCAGAGACCTGAGGATGAGACCTGCAGCACTGCAGTAGCTGTACTGAGCACAGGCAGTACCCACGCTATGCACTCTAGATGCAGCAGAGGACTTACTGACTAGGACTGCATTCACCAAAGAATTAACAACTGACAAGTGGGACACCATATTTAAAAAGCTTCAGCACAGCTAAAGAAACGAGCAACAGGGAGAGGGAGTCAGAAAGTCTTTGCCAGCTCGATGACTGGCATAATTGAGCAAAGAATTAAAAAACCAAAGAGGGGGGGAAAGGCCCAATTGAAAATCAGGCTAGGGATCTAAACAGAAAATTCTCAGCAGAAGGAGTAAAAATGGCCGAGACATATTGCAAAAAATAGCACTTTGGGAAATGCAAATCAAAACAACTTTGAGATTTCCCCTTAACCTCAGTCAGAACAGCAAACACAACACAACAACAGACAGCAGATGCTGGAGAAGATATGGGAAAAGGGAACTATCAGTCACTATTGGTGGGATTACAGACTGGCAAGACACTCTAGCAGTCACTGTGGAGACTCTCAAAAAGCTAAAAATAAGTTAACAGTACGACCTAGCTTCATCACTCCTTGGTTCACAATAGCAGATAGACACTATTTCCTGTGAAGCAGTCCCAAAATCAAATCAGAAAGCAGTCATTCTAGCATGCGGGATTCATAGCCAGGTAAGACCATTGATTTCTTTCTTTCTTTTTTTTTTTTTGACCATTGATTTCTTATCCAAAATGGGTGCTGTCTTCAGCAATAAGGTCTTTATCTTTTGGTGGGCAGTCAAGAGTACAGGCTTGTATGATTTTGGGGTCCTCTGGGGCCTTCTTGGCCAACAACTCATAGGAGGTGTCCTATACTCAGCACCAAGATTTTTATTTAAAAGCCTGTGCTATTTGAAAGGCTCTTGGTTGAAATTTTTGTTTCTTAACTTGTGTGAAGGTTCAATCCGACTCTGGGGTGAAGTGAGGTGGGGGCTGCTTTCTTTTCTGACATCTGCCTTCCTAGTGCTGGGGTTACTAGCACCACCATGGGTGAAGGAATAGGTTGTTTTTATCTTCCAAGAATTAACAGACAAGAGAGAGTGTGAAAGTCAAGCAAA
>NC_141542.1:8905000-9040000 GCF_021556685.1 Rattus norvegicus
TTTCAGACAATATATTTTATTATGTTCACTCCCAACTCTTCTCCAGATCTATGCACAGTCACTCTCCCTCCTTCCCTCCTCCTTTCCTCCTTCCTCACAGCACATCTTCCTACATGATCACTGCACATCCTCCTACAGTGATCACTGCACATCCTCCTACAGTGATCACTGCACATCCTCCTACAGTGATCACTGCACATCCTCCTACAGTGATCACTGCACATCCTCCTACAGTGATCACTGCACATCCTCCTACAGTGATCACTGCACATCCTCCTACAGTGATCACTGCACATCCTCCTACAGTGATCACTGCACATCCTCCTACAGTGATCACTGCACATCCTCCTACAGTGATCACTGCACATCCTCCTACAGTGACCACAGCACATCCTCCTACAGTGATCACTGCACATCCTCCTACAGTGATCACTGCACATCCTCCTACAGTGATCACTGCACATCCTCCTACAGTGATCACTGCACATCCTCCTACAGTGATCACTGCACATCCTCCTACAGTGATCACTGCACATCCTCCTACAGTGACCACAGCACATCCTCCTACAATGACTACAGCACATCCTGCCTTCAGTGACCACAGCACATCCTGCTACAGTGATCACTGCACATTCTGCCTACAGTGATCAAGAGTTTGTGATGGATTCCAAATTCTACAGTGTATATTTCCACATTTCATCCTAAGGTGCTTTTTTTTTTTCCTCACCACCCATAAACTCTGCTTTCCTTTAATATGAATTGAGAGAAAGGATATTTTTCATTGTTTAAGTCCTGCCCTACCTCTTATACCTCCAAGAAACCAAGAAATGTAGTAGCACCCCATATATTTCCTTGTTTGAAATGGCTTGAGGAAATCCTTAGTTTCTTCTGAAAGTTTTATTTAGGTTCCCCCTATAATTTCTATAATTTTATTATGAACAGTCTGGAAGTATTATGAAGAAACCAGACAAGTTACTCTGGAAACAGTTTGTTATTTAAATAGTATTTTCATAGTGGTTTTGAAAAAAGTTGATGACAACAACGCTTGATGACAGTGTAGGCTCTTTAAAGATAGCTAGTTCCCTGGGTTCTCGAGGTGGAGAGCAAGATAAATTGAGTTTCATTGCAAACATTTCCTACAGCAATTATGTTTTCATGCCTCAGTTCTAGTGTATAACTTGTATTATGTCCAGGTATTACAAGCTATGTTATGAGCTGGGTATGGTGACAAATACCTTTAATCTCGTACTCAGGAGGCAGAGCCAGGAAGATCTCAAAAGTTTAAAGCCAACCTGGTCTTTATCATCAGTTCCAAGATAGCAAGAGCTACATAGAGAGTCCTGTCTCCAGGAAAATAAAAAAAATTAAAAAGAGGCTATGTTGTATGTATGTGTGGGGTGGGCGTGCTAAATTTATCTTTAAAGTGTGTGTGTGTGTGTGTGTGTGTGTGTGTACATGTGTGTGAGTTATAGGTGCCATAGAGGCCAGAGATATAGGATCCTCTTAGAACTAGTTACAGGCAGTTGGGAGCCTATATTAGAGTTGAACAGATTTATTAGATGGATTTTTGAGACTTTCCTAATGCATTAGTGTTGGAAATTTAGGAGTTACTGGTGAACAAGTCACTAGTAAAAATCCATTAGCAGTGACTGTATTAAAGTATTCTATACAGAATAAATAATACCCATGCCCCTGTGGCAGGTTATCCCACCTGGCAGTGGGAGTCTGACTGCTGTGCCAAGCCTTACACCTCTCTGATGAGTAGAGAGAGATCGATGAAACTAATTCACTCGCAGTTTTGTAAATAATGCTTATACAATCAGCTCTTTTCCCTGGCCTTGCATTCTATTGACATGTCAACGTAATATGAGAAGACAGAACAACTTAGCGTAACTTACTCATTCGGCGCTGCTCTTGATATTATCCCATACACATCTGCTTTCATCTGAACTCTGATGAGACAGTACACTAATGCTTTCACAGAGGTATACATTATTTCTTTTATAGTAATAAATTAAGTAATTTGCTTACTGCTAGAATATTTTAAATGTGTATTTTCTCCGTGTTATATTGAAACATCATTTGAAGAGATGGTTTTGGTCTTGAAGGTCATCAGCAGTGTACCTGCTGGCATGACAAGTTCTGTGATCTCCAGCATGGAAAAATAAACTTTACAGTTTAAGAATAAAGCAACAACATTGCGCCAGGGTCACAGTGGACATGACGCCTTCTCTCTGCAGTCCCCTGAGAACAGTTCTCTCTGCTTTTGAATATCCTTGATTGGAGTGCCTTCCTACCTTTACATGTGTGGGGTGCTACAGAAGATTGTGGTATTGTAGAACCGTCGGGGGCTTTGAAGGAGGATGGAATGCTAGGCTTACCTACCAGTCTCAGTGCCGTCACCCACAGTATTGAGGGCCCTGAGAAAGTGGCTTACCTCTCGGTAGCTCTTCGGTGTTCCCATCTGTGAGTCTAAGAACCTAGCTTCCCCACGTGGACCGTGTGAGCAGTCCTGTGAGATACGGCATTTAGACTTCAGAGGAGGCATGGGTGACTAATGCCTTGATTCATCCAGCCAGCATTCACACTGTAAGTGGAGTATGAATAGCTATAAAGTAGCAGGCCCGGGTGGTATCACTGTCCTTCCGCACCTGCAGAATCCTCAGAACTGTTTTTCATTCAGTCATAATGACCAGTAGAATGAAAGAAAGACAGCAGCCAAGCAGTCACTTAGGAAGGTCCACACTTAGCCCTGTCCTTCAGGCTTAAGACAGTCTTAACCTGATATAACCACAGGGGCCTTTAGCCTAGAGGGCTTCACCAGAGGTTAGTGAACTCTATGCTCTGGGCAAGGGCCAGGGACTAATATTTACCAAATATTAATTTAGTTGTAAATATCCCTAAACTATAAAAAGATACAGTCTCATAAACCACTCCAATTCCAAAGGAAATAGTGCAGACATTCACAACCGCTGTGGTAGAGTAAATGCCTTGGGTCAGGACCGTTTTCTTCCTGCTGGCTTTGCTTATTGTTTACTGTGTGCTTTGTTCTGAATGCTTCCTTCTGCAGTTCCCCTTAACGTGCTCTGTGAGTACCTGCTGCTGCTTACTTACAGACCAGACGCTGTTCTGCACCCTCAGTATTAGCCGCCTTTCTTTGTACACACTGCTTAGGTAAAATGGTCAATACCATTGTCAGCAAGGACCGATAGTATAACTGAGCCATACACAAATCCCTGTACACACATCAGCATGGATGTCTTTACACACCAAAGAGCTGTGCCTAACAAGGGTGCTGTCACACATGGAACTCAAAGCCTGGAACAGTAAGTGTAATGGTGTTCATTTACCTGTCTTCTTCCCCTGCCTCAGTTTCAGAGTCAACAATCTCTCTTAATTCTGTCTAAGCACTTAGCTTCGATTCTGGCACACATAGGGTCACAGCCTGCACACACATAGATGTAACACATTCCGAGTTCCTACACACACACACGCACGCACGCACGCACGCACGCACGCACGCACGCACGCATGCACAGGAGACAGAAGAGCTTTCCAGTCCATTACTTTGAGATCTCTCTCAGGCATTTTTCAAGCTTTGCGTGCATTTTACAACTAAAAGGGGTAGAATGGTTTAACCTTTGGTGGTTCTTTTCCCTAGAAGGTGTGTCTGATAATACTTGTGTGGTTTGCTGGTTCTCTGAGCTTCACCACAGCAGACTTTCCAAGTAACACTGAAATTAGTAGTCTGCTGGCAGCATTGCCAGTGAACCCACAAAGAGAAAGCAAACCCATTCAGCTAATTTTGAGCTAGCACGAAATGCTCTGCCAGACCTCCTGGGTCAATGGAGACGAAATGGCGACATCTACCATTTGCAGTGTAATACAGCATTTACCAATGTCTTCCTTGGCAAAGTTTAGAGCAGAGACTGAAGGAACGGTCATTCACAGCCTGCCCCACATGTGGCCCATATATATACAGCCATCAAAACTGGATAAGATTGATGAAGCTAAAAAGTGAGTGCTGAAAGGGACTGGATTTAGATCTCTCCTGAGAGACACATCCAAAGCATGTCAAATACAGAGGCAAAGGCTAGCAGCAAACCACTGATCTGAGAACAGGAACCCCTTTGAGGGAATTCGAGGAAGGATTGAAAGAGCTGAAGGAGCTTGCAACCCCATAAGAACAACAATGCCAATCAACCAGAGCTTCCAGGGACTAAACCACTACCCAAAGACTATACATGGACTGACCCAGGGCTCCAACTGCATATGTAGCAGAGAATAGCCTTATTGGAGAACCAGTGGAAGGGGAAGCCCTTGGTCCTGACAAGGTTGGACCCCCAGTACAGGGGAATGTTGGGGAGAGGGGGGTGAATGTGGGTGAGGACACCCATATGGGGGAGAGGGAGAGGATGGGGGCATATGGACAGGAAACTGGGAAAGGGACTAACATTTGAAATGTAAATAAATATATCTAATAAAAAAATAAAATTTCAAACAAACAAACAAATACAACCAAGTGTTTTCCTTGAGCCAGTTCCTTAATCCTGAAATTATCAGATGCGATGTCTTTAATAAGCTCCTTTTGTAATAAGGGAGTTATTCCAGGAGATAGAATATCATCCTCATAAAAGGATACACAGGGCTGGACCTCATAAATGCAAACACACCTTTTCTTCTCAAGAGTTTGCGTATGTGAGTGGTCCTGTAGCGATGCTGTGGTTTTCTTCTCCATCCCACCTGTTCTCATTTCATTTTATTTGCCTTTTCCTGTTTTATTTGGACCACCATTAGCTAGTTCTTTGATAATGCACTGTGGCACCCTCCATCCTTGCTTGGAAAGGTGCTTGTTTCTCCATAACTCATTTAGCTACCATCAAAGCTGAACAAAGGTCACTGATGACAGTTGGACCTTTTCAGTATGCAGATTTGTAATGGCACAAGAGACTTTATCAGCACAATAGTGTTCTCAACTATTTGTTTTATCACTATCTGCTCAATATGTTAAGTTGTAAAATAGAATGTTTTAATTTACATGAATTACTCAGAGCTTGAAGAACGAATGTTAAAATATTAAATTGCAAAGTGCAAGATCAGATCATCTGTTGGGCTGTGGTTCTGGGTCCTGCATGGGCAGTAAATCTGTTTCCTGTGTCTTATAGCACAGGAAATTGATCAGTGCTATCGGACTAGCTTTAAGACTTTAGTATACTTATGAGGCATGTTGGAGTATATTTTAAATGAATGTAACAAAATATGTTTTTTCTCAGATATATACAAATAATTCAATCTACATATATTTGATTACTACAAAATGATGATGCTGGCAGTTAGTGATAAGCAGCACAAAATAAAACAAGGTAAAATTTAAAGGAACTGATGTGTTCGTGAATAGGGATCTTGATCAAGTTAGTTTTCTCTGCCAGTTAAAAAATTAAAAGTCAAGACAGATCTTGAGCTAGACAGGTAGTGGGGAAGAAATGTTGAGCACAGCAGACAGGCAGACAAAAGTGGCCGCAGAAGAAAAGCTCTTAGTGGTGGAGGGAGGAAGCACACAGAGAACAACCGAAAGGAAGAGTGCTGAGAGCAGAAGGGGACAGACACTCAGGAACCCAAAATGTGCTCTCTTCTCCAGAGGTGTCTCTTCAAGCCTCTGAAGGGTCCTTCTCTCCTAATCAAGGTTGATAGTTTGTAGAAAGACCGGCAGAATGGTTGACTGGGCCAGAACTGATGCGTCAAGGTTCAGAGATTGTCCTGATCTGTCTTGAACTTGATCACCTCCTTCAGCCAGGGCTCTACTGGCCAGAGGAAAAAAATACTGGACCTTTGTCTTCAGCTGCCAGGCTGTCTCAGGTCAGGAGGGCTTAAGCCAGCCATCTTGGAAGTTTACTGTCTCTATTAGATAGTCATGTCCCCCTCCCTGTCTGCCCTACCAGGGAATCTGTCTGACTAAAACCACTGTTAGAGACATTTTTCAGCAGGTGGATATGTTTAGTATGTTTGTGATGCACAGCATCACCTGATGCAAGGGTTCCCTCCCACTGCTCTGCTTCTTACCTTGTGTGTGAGCCTCTGCTGCTGCACAGAGTAGGCTCCCCTGTGTGCTTACTGAGTGCTTTACCAATGCATTGCCTCTCTCGCTCTGTTGAATTGTTTAAACTAATTTCATATGAAGATATTTTTGGCTAAAGTGGGTGAAAGCTGCTAAGTGTTAGGGCTGTTTATAAAATGAATTTGAATGTTTTGTTAAAATGCTCAATAAATGGGGGGGTCAAAACTCAGGTCAAAGCTGGGCATAGTGCATAGTGCATAGTGCTCATAGTGCTCATAGTGCATAGTGCTCATAGTGCATAGTGCTCTCTCTCATAATTCCAGCACTTAGAAGGCTGAGGTGGGAATTTGTCCAGCTTTAAGGCTATTTGGGCCACCTGATGAGTTCCAGGTAACCCTGAACTTCAGTAGAAGACCATAACCCCCAAAACAGATAAACCAAAAAAACCCAAGAGTCCTTAGATAGGTTGAGCACACTTACTTATTTATAACTTTTTATTCATTATTGTCCCTGGGAAGTTCAGTGGTTCTAGCCTAACTACGCCTGGAATGCATGTGGAGTCAGTATCATTTAAACGTGTGAAGATGTATGGTTTCATTGTTCTTTACCTACATATAAACCTGACCTTTGGGAGCCGGAACATCCTGTCTGCCTGTTTTAAGATGTGTCTGGTATGTTGTGGCCAGAAGCCTGGATGTCAGTTTGATCTCATGTCTGGATGTCCTTTTACAGATGATTCAGTCCCTCAAGGCACTGATTGAAAATGCAGATGCTGTGTATGAAAAGATTGTGCACTGTCAGAAGGCAGGTGAGTGAAAGTTTCTTTAAAACAAAATCGTCTTCCCTTTGATACTCTGTCAAGAAGAAAAATAAGACAATTATTGGTCCATAGCTAAAGGAAACACTAATTCATTGGTTCTTAACCCTGGTTAATAGATTTACCTGGATACATCAACATTAGTCTGAAGCATTGGCTAGGAGATTCATAGCTTAGGAATCTCCATGATCTGAGCATGGAGTTTACATTTGTAATCCCAGCATTTGGAATCCTGGGGTAGGATAGTGAGTTTAAGGCCAATCTGAGCTACAGAGTGGGGCCTTGTAAAATCTGCAGGCATTTTTAGCATGAAGCTGTGACCTAGAACCTGTATTTATCTCTTCCTCAGCTCTGTTTACTGCAGATATCCTGCCACTCCCTTGTGGGTCTTTATTGTGGGAGGGTCTGGAGCAAAGGAATGGGTCTTAACAGGGGAGACAGCCCTTCACAGCTGCTTGGTGTGTGTGCATTTTCAGATGGGGTTAGGAGGGACGGGCAACTTCAAACCTCAGCTATATAGTTTTTCTACTTTCGTTCCATGATAAAGGTTTAAAAATCTAAAGGTTGAGCCCTCATAAACCAGGGATCATCTATAGATATTTGTAGCTATAATGATTTTTTTAAATTATCTATATTGCAATAAAAAATATAGTGTTTTCAGTTTTCCAATCTCAAGTATCAGATTGGTTCTAACATAAATATTTGAAATTTTAAATAAGGCTGACTTTGCTTGTGAGATTTCCTTAAAATAAAGAGATTTTTATAATCGCTGTGGTTTTTTTTTTTTGTTTGTTTGGTTGGTTGTTGTTGTTTTTTTTTTTTTCTTTGAGATAGGGTTTCTCAGTGTAGCACCCCTGGCTGTCCTGGAACTCACTTATAGACCAGCCTGGCCTCAAACTCACAGAGATCTGCCTGCCTCTGCCTCCCGAGTGCTGGGATTTAAGGCGTGAGCTACTATGCCCAGCTTAATTGCTGTGCTTTTTAAAAAGTTACTTTTTCCATAAATGAATTAAAGTAGATTGAAAATAAAGGCATATGTGAAACTTTCTGGTATTCACTGAATGAATATTCATATTTGTGACTAATCAACAAACTCCTAAATCCTCATCTTTTTTTAAAAAAAAATTCTTCTTTTTCAGCAAAGTACTGTTAGCAAAATGATGTTTTTATTTCTAGTCCTTTCCAAGCTAGTTCTCCATTCAGTATCCATCCAAATGCCATTTTTGCCATGTCCTCATCCTACACGGAATAGTGCATTAGATTACCATGATGCCTGGATACAAATCTGATCTCCACACTATACAAGGCCATCACCCAAGTCTCCTACCGTTTTGCCATACTATATAAGATTATTCATACCCTGTCTTCTCCTATATTTAAGAAATATGTTTTGAACTTCTACATGAATACGGCTCTCAGCAGCTCTTGCATACCAAGATGTGGAAAATGAGTGAGCCTAGTTTTATCCTTCTGGAATCTTCAAATCATGCAAAAGATCCAAAACTATTCATGGCCAAAATGTTGAGTTGAAGTGATGCAGAGCTATCGGTGTTTTGAGAAAACAGGAGGGTGAGGAGGGCGCTGAGCCCTTCAAGGCTCACCAGCTGTGTGCAGATAATTTAAAGGGCAGACTGAATGGGGCTACTGGCCATCCTGAGGAGCTTGTGACAGCAGTGAGAAGGAACAGCAGTGCCCACAGGCAGCTCTTCCCCTTGCCTTCCCTCCATGTTGACCCCACCACATTTCACAGGCTCTCCCTTTAGTGAGACTCTGCTCCTCTGCCAGCTCGGAGTACTTTTGAATTGTCCAGTGTGTCTGCAGACCTCTCATGATTCCAGGGCTAATGCTAGCAAAGCTTTCTCTTCGGCCCTTCAGTTCACATGTTCTCCAGTTGAGAGAACTTCAGTTACTGTGCATGTTATTGTGCTCTCCGTCTTCTGAACAGAGTGGCTTTCCTACAGCACCAAGACCGGATATTGTTACACTCTGTTTCTCACTCAAGACATCTGTTTTAGCATTCTGTGCACAGTGGTGGCTTGAATGTTAACCAGCAAGATGTGATTTGACTTTTATTAAGTATTCATGTATAAGTATTTCAAATTTTGTTGAATTTTAAATGGGAACTGTCTATTAATTCAACTATTTGATTATGTCAGTTTGCAGATCCCCTGGTTGATGAAGTTTGATGCTTTTTTTCTAGAGTGGGTTTTGTTGTTCAGCTTGATTTGGGTAAGGAAACACTCGCTCTACTGAGTAGAGTGTCATACACTAGGGATTACGCTGGTGAGGAGTAGAGAATGACTGCTCTGTTTGGCTCCATGTGCCCTAGGCATAAAGATATAATGAGACAAGCCAGGGTTACTTTTTGGTTGTCCTTGCCACGTGTACAGAAATACTTAGGGTCCTGGTCTTTCATTTCTCATGTTTACAATTATTGACAGTCATTGGTCATACCAAGAATTTCTAATTTGTATTGAGTTCAAAAGACACCTGTGTAAGATTTTACTTTAGAAGTAATTGCTACTCCGTTTATAGAACTTTGGTCTTGGAAAGTGTCGTAGTCAGGGTCTCTATTCCTGCACAAACATCATGACCAAGAAGCAAGCTGGGGAGGAAAGGGTTTATTCAGCTTACACTTCCACATTGCTGTTCATCACCAAAGGAAGTCAGGACTGGAACTGAAGCAGGTCAGGAAGCAGGAGCTGATGCAGAGGCCATGGAGGGATGTTACTTACTGCCTTGCTTCCCCTGGCTTGCTCAGCTTGCTTTCTTATAGAACCCAGGACCACCAGCCCAGGGATGGCACCACCTACAATGGACCCTCCCACCCTTGATCACTAGTTGAGAAAATGCCTTACAACTGGGTCTCATGGAGGCATTTCTTTATGAGAGGCTCCTTTCTCTGTGATAACTCCAGGTTGTTTCAAGTTGACACAGAAAACCAGCCAGTACAGAAAAGAAGGTATAAGTCACCAAAATAAGAAAGAACTGAGAAGTATTTCTAACTTTTGAAACACAAATTTATATTCACATTAGATAACAGTTCATTTAAACAATTTATTAAAAATAGGAATTTTGGCCAGTGTGACTTAGTCACATTTTAACAAGTGCTCCTAGGCTTGGGCTCCCTGAGCTTTAACAGATTTTTAAGGGAGAGAGGTTTTCCTTGGTGTTAAGTAGAGAGGGAATTGGGTAGGCAAGGTTTTCTCTCTAGTGAAGACCTCCAACCATGAGGGCCTGGCAATCTGTAGTCCCCCAGGGAGACAGAGCCTTGCTGGACAGGAGAACAAGTCATGGGAACAGCACAGATGGGTGGCAAGGCTTAGGCAATTTATTCTTGCAGGAGAAGCTGGTGACAGAGAGAATTTGGGGGTGGGAGGTAAGGAGAATTTTAATAAGAAAACTCTTGTTCCTAGGACTATGTAGCACTTAATGAAGGATCAGATGTTAAAGGACACACACACACACACACACACACACACACACGTTAGGATGGAGTACTTCATCTGAGGAAGAGGGTAGATCCCTTTCTGAGAAAGACTAAGACCCCAGGAGGGTATTGCTCAGGGAAGCACTGCCTCTGGGCAGCGTCAGGTGACAGGTGGAATTGGGACAGGGTACCCCTTCAGTCAGGGCTCAGCAGTGCCACCTGAAGCTACAAAATGGGTCAGGTCATGCAAGGTGGGGCAGGAGGCAGTGTCTGAACACCACAGGAATGAGATCTAATAAGGGACAGAGCTATTCAGGAATGAGTATGTATTGGTTAACCCACCCTTTCTCAAGTGAACGTGGTCAGGAACACAGGAACTGAGCAGGACCCTGCACAGGAAGAAGTATCATGAAAAGTATTTCTTAAACATTTATAAGCACTGATAAAATCTGCAAAATTCTAGAAAAAAAAATCCTTCCCTATCATTTCTATTTCTTTTTCCATGGCCAGAGCCATAGCCTTGCTTTGACTAGTGGTGCCTTGTTTTCCTTTTTCTCATCACTGAATTGATTTGCTTCATAAAGGTCAGAAAAATGAACTAGAAGGAAAACACATGTTTTAGCAGGTGGTTTTAAGTGGGAAATTGTCTCTGGAGGAGACGAAATCAATTATGTACTTTCTGATAAGAATTAACACCTTTGTTTAATTTCCACTCTCTCTTGAAACCTTCATTAAAATGACCACAGGGGCTGGCTTTTTTTTTCCCAAAATCCATAAAGACAAAGAGAACCGGAACTGCAAAATATGAGAAACTAAAAACAGTTGAACAAGAGGCAGTGGCCAAACAAGTGATAATTGCTTATCTGCAGCCCCAGGAGAGCTGCTGGGAACCGCAGGGCACACGGCTGGGGGTTGGGGATGGGGGTGGGGAGGTATCAGGAAGCAATCACATGCCTGGCCCCTTGTCTCCAGGATTCTGTCAGAATGAGTGTCTCAGGGGTCCCCAGTCTTTCAGGGTGACTGGCTAGGGGACACTCAGAATAAACCAAGCCAACCCTGCCGCCCTGTGTGGAGGCTCCAAGAGGCTCACACATGCTCTAGCTGCAGTGTTTCTAAGGGAAAGGGTGCAGTCCTCCAGAGAGTGAAGTCTTAATTACCCTTCTTATCTGTCCAGTGGAACTTTTTCTGAGCCCTATATAATAACTTTGCCATCTTAAATACGTGTTTCAAATTTTTATTTTATTTTATTTTGTGCTTGAGGTACATCTGTAGCAAGACTGATTTAATAGAGTGGTTTCCCCAGAAGCTTCCAGCTTGGAGAACCCGTTACCTGTGTGCTTATGTCCCACTTGGTGTATGCTTGTCTTTTCCCCTTCTGCTAATGTTAATAATTACACTTCTCTCCTTTTATTCACTCTCGTTCCCTGCTCATCCACACTGGTTTTCCAGCCTCACATTTGTATGTTGCTGACATTCTGCTTGCTGCTTCTAGTCAGCTGAGCAGTTGACATCTACCCTGTGACCAAACTGGGTAGATTGTCTCACCTGAAGCAGGTAAGGACCCAGCACTCCTGTATAGGGAGGATAAGCAGAGTGTCAGGCAGTCCTCCCTGCTCTGGGTTCAAGCCTAACACCTAACACCTGTCTTCATTTGTGGGCAAGCTCCTCAGAGCCTACTGTAGTCCTGGGTGCTGCAGTCACCAGATGAGGAACTTGTCATGTCATCACATCTTTGTTTAGCCCAAAACAGAGAACCTCAAGTCACCAGGAAGGCTCCTGCTGACAGCAGTTTATTAGTGTTCTGTCTAGAAAGATTTGCAGAAGGAAACCCAGGAGGCTTATGGCTTGCTTTCTGAGGTCTGGGTGTCTCTCCGCTCTGTCTTACAGAAGTAGAGCCTGCCCTCCGTTTACTGTCTTGGCCTGTGAGTTTAGTCTCTTTAGCCCTTCTCTGCCTTGCTCACTTCTTGGTGGCAGCAAGAAGTGTCAGTTCCATGACAGCAGCTTAGGTGAGTGACCCTACATCAACTGCATGAGCGGTGTTGTCAGATGACTTGAGTTCAGCAGCTTAAAAAGATTAGCAGATTGGAGAAGCGTTTCCTGTAATGCTCCAGGATGTGTCATTACAGGATATCTGCATGAATTTTGAGAGAAAGGGGAAATGGTTTCTTAACTCTTTACCTAACTTTGAAGGTAAGGCCTTAGGAGGCTATGTCAAACACCACCCTGACCTCTCTGGAAATGCCAATCTTTATAATGAAATCCTTATAATAGAACATAAGAAATATAAAATATTTTACATTTTATATAATATATTGTATAATATAAAATCATATAAAATATATTGAAAAATCCCACGCAGAGAGACCCTTACTCAAGTCTTGGGAAATCGCGGACCCCAGACACAGAGAGACCATTTTGGATGTAATAAGCAAAGGCGAGGTTTATTACGGAGACCTATTACAGAGATCTCCGGGCCGACACGTATCCCGCGCAGGAGACAGAGGTGTCGACCCGAGAGGCTGGGAAAAAGAGTATTTAAAGGCAGAGGCTGTGAGCACCAGGGGATGGGGGATGTCAAAGGGGAAGGTACCACAAGTTACAAGATTGTTTTATGGCTCCAGGAGATAAGGGGACGGCCAGAAGGTTTTATGGCCCCCTGGTTCCTGGAACAGAGCTACTAAATCAGGAGAAGGGTAGGGTCTTCAGGTCCTCATTATTTTTAAAAGTTTGTCAAAATTGATGAAGCATCTGTATTTGAAACACCTCTGGTTAGGCTTGGGCTGCCCGGTTTCCTGGAATGCTCTCTGCAGGACACAATGGCTGAAAAGCACAAGTAGGGGCTTATCAGGGTCTGGAGGACATCTGGTTAAAGTATGACTCTGAGTAAGCTGGGGGGATGTCTTTGGATGGTTTATGGCTCAGTCCTCGATAGCCTGAGCTGGTTTTTGCATTCCTTTTCTTTATCTTTATGGCCTGTTATTCCTGGCGGCAGGGCTTAGCCCTGAGTTTGTGGCTTTTGGGGCTAACTCTTTTAATTTTATATTTCTAAACCTAGAATTCGTATAATTTTCTTTTCAATATAAGGACTTATAACTCCTGAAGGAATAGGATCCTTGAGGGCGTCGTCATAAAGGTGTGCTAATGGCACACATGAGCGTGTTATTCTGACTGAAAGGAAGTGTTTGCTCAGGACACAGAAGAAATGGATTGGAAAATTGAGGTTGGGTCTAGTAATGGAGCTTTAATTCAAAGCTAAAGGGTATGGGTTGGTTTTAGGACAACACCAGTGTCTAATTCAGGACCCACACTAGTCACACTTCCCTAGCCCTCTGTCATCAGAGGTCACTAGTTCACCCTAGGGTGATCCTCACTTGCAGCTATAAAGCCACTGTTTCAGTGTCTGTCAGGGTCTTAACTGAAGGGAATTTGTAGGCAGTAGGGATCACTAAATAGTTAGAAACCCATTCAGGGATCAACCAGGTGGTCCATCCCTTTCCTGGTATTCTGTTCCCCAAAATGGATTTTGTCCCTGAGGTATCAGCTTAAGCAGACATTAGGTATGAAATTCTACTTCACGTGTGCTGCACATGCTGCTCACAGAAGGGCCAAGTGGAAAGAGCTCTTGTATTGTCAAAGTAGCTTAGCAAAGCTTAGGGTGGAGGTTAGACCTGTGTAGGTCAGGCTGTCATCCAAATGGAGGAGCTGCTTGAAGGGGAAAACCTCTTATGAAGAAAGGGCTCTAAAAATGCAGGAAATCCCAGGACGTGGTCGACTCTGTGATTCGAATGATACATTCACCCTCCTGATGGTTTGTTTTGTCTACATAACACTGTCCAAAATCCTTTGGGGAATGAGCCTCAGGGAGAGACTGTCCACACCAGGGTGGTCTGTGGCTATCATCTCCATTCCACATTAATTTATGTCAGATCACTATTATGGATGGCACCATTCCCTGGGTCTGAGTCCTGAATTGTGTAAGAGTAAAGAAAGAAAGCGGGATGAGTACTAGTCGTACATGCATGTATTCCCTGTTTCCAACTGGAGATGTGATGGTAATGGCTGCTTCTGTGCTTCTGCCACTGGACTTCCTCATGGTGAGGGACTGTAGCCACATAAACCCTTTCTCTCCTGTGGTGCCTTGTCAGCACAGCATTATCACAGCAGCAGAAGGGAGCCAGGGCTAGTCTGAGAGCTTAGCAGCACCCTCCCACTGATCCTGCTCTCCTCACTTTACCTTAGCAGCCATTACCTTCTCATATGCTTGTAATTACTCGTCTTCATAGGCAGGGTCTGTTCACTTTCACCTAAAGTCCTCAGGCTTGGGTGTTTCCAGACACCAAGAGCAGTGCCTGGAAGAGTGGCCACTGCATGCAGATGAGGCTAGGATAGAGGCACAGGGCTCCCTATGAGTTCTTAGGTTAGCAAACATGGCTATTAGACACATTGAACTATTTCTGTGTGTTCCAAACTAACAATCTGAGAGTTGGGCTGATGGTATTCACTAGTAAATTGGTTATGGCTAGTAGGATAAAAAGAGAGGAATGGGAATGAGTTGAGATCTTTGCTCCAGCCTTGAGAGATGGAGCTGCAGTTCATCATTGTAGCAAACCTAGGCAGTGTTAAATGTGACTTGCCTGACTGACTTCTCAGTGAGGAGTTGAACAGAGAGGCCTCGGCTAGAGGTAATGCATTTGGAAACCGTAAATATAAAGGCAGCTGTGGGTTGTGAGTGTGCACTGACCCTGCAATGCTTCTCTGTGAGGGGATGCAGGCAAGTGCACACATGTGAAGTGCAGCAGCCTCTGTGGCCAGGTGAGCGTGCTGGCCTACAGGAGGGATGAGCCAGCCTAAGGGATGCTGGCTGCCCCCCTCAGATCCAAGCTAATCCACAGACCTCAGCACACCCTGTACACCATGCACATTGTGAACTTGGAAGAACGTTAGGGAAAATGGTGACTGTCTCAGACCTGACATGTGTAAAGTGGGTTTAAAATTAGTAAAGCCATATGGAAAATTTCAGATTTGTAAATTATATATATTTTGAGTCAGCAATTCTGTTTTTTAGAATCTTTGTGTAGATATGATTGCATACTTGGCAAAGTTTCCTTTGTAATGTTGAGAACAATCTAAATATTCAACAAGAAGGCCCTGCTAAGGTACATTATACACATATGTATAGTTATACATATGTATATTAGGTACCATAATATGTATGTGTGTGCATATATATATGTGCTTATTCACATACTATATGTATATATGTGAAAATATGCACATACTAATTTTATAAAAAAATATATTTTTTGCAATATTTGTTTTTAAAAAAATGGGGGCTAGAAGCACAGAGCCTGTGGCTGTGGTATCTCCTCTTGGGAACGTTCCTGAGAGGTAACAGCTCAGCTGGAGGAGGTGTGGGGCATGAAAACCGGTGGATGGAGAAAGAAAGACATTTTCTGTTTGTAGGTTTACACTTTTTAGCTTGTTGTGTCATACAGTCCAGTTAGAAGTAAATAAAATGTAAGAGAATTGCAGACAGGGCGTGGTGGGGTGGGCTGTGCGTGCTGTGCTTATTTATGTCGATAAATGTATTTTTTCAGTGCTTTAGAACAGACCTAGGGCTTTGTTAATGCCAATATTCTACCCTCTCACTGATGAAGGGACAAAAAGCAAGCAAGCCTTTTCTCAATAACTGTGAAAAGTTGGTCACCGTGTCCCTCTGTGACCACAGGAGAAGTGTCTTGCTGAACTAAGTTCTTAGTTCTCTTACCCAAATGTCTGTGCATGGCAGTTAAATTCCAGAACACATCAAGTTACGCAACTTCACTCACCTAGATTTACCCAGAGGGAAATGCTGGCAGAGGGAGGAGATGCACGCGGGTAATTCATTCACAAATTGTTCTGCTGTGGATTTGGCATCGCAGGATCTTGCGATCCATCTGCTTTCAAGGCTATATTTAAGAGACCTAGTTTATCTATTCTGTCTCATGTGGAATAGGATTTAACAGTTCAAAATCCATCTTAAAATAATTTGGCTTTTGTTAATGCCAAGATTGTTTTGGGAAGATGGCCAAGAGGAGGAGGCTACAGACCTGAGCGGTTTGGGAAGTAACTAGACATCTCCACACCTCCGCAGGATGGAGATGAAACGTCCCTGCTCACACGGACTGGGCCTCACCAGGCTGGGCGGGGCACTTAGTCAAGGCTGTGGCTCTAAATGCTCTCACTTCGTGGAAGTTAGTTAAAGAGTCCCATCAGAGGCTGTATTTTCATCTCAGGCCAGTGCGTTGTGCCACAGCTTGTTACTGTGGTTGATGAGCTGCCCTCTCTCTACCTGCGTCCTAAACATCCCAGTCCCATAGATTCCATCTTCTAGGGACAACCCCAATACTGAATTTGGGGAATTGGGATAAGTTAAAGCTGTTCAATCTAGTTAAGTTCAGAGACCATTTATAAATTGTGCTCTTTAATTTCACTTTCCATCATGTGATGGATACAGATACTCCTGTGTTAAGTTCAGAGACCGTTTATAAATTACTCTTTAGTTTCACTTTCCATCATTTGAAACATACAGATTCTCCTATGTAGATTTGCTTTGATGAGAGAATTTTTTAGGAAAGTTTTCAGCTAAGAACTAATTATTAGTACAGCTACAATCAGGAGTTAATTGAATCCACATATAGAACCATGGAAGTAAAAACCTACTATACTTAATTTGGTAACTTCAAAATAACTTTTAAGTAGTTAAAAAGGTAAAATAAAACTAATCCATAAGTGCATTGTTTTAAGCTCTATGTACCTCATGACTGTTTAAGTTTGGCATGTGTTATAGGCTGTATTTAATCTCCTATTTTTAGAATTTATAGAGGAAACCATAAGCAGGATGTTTGAAAGGTCACCTGCGTGATTTGACTGGGAAAAATGGCTCTGATTTCAGTGCGATGAGGAGACAGTGCTCTGTTTCTGACTTAGTCCCATCTCCTTACACAGCAAGAGTTGCTTCTCTGTGCTTTTGTTAACTGTGTATGCACATATATGTGCATATGCCGTGCCTTACACTGAGGAATGACTGTGGGTTTTCCAATGTTACCTGTGCGAAAAGGAGAAAGCAGTAGACGTGGATGTTTCCCCTCAGCGTGCTCTAGTGTATTTGGGTATACTTGCGCTCATCTTCCAGCTGGTTTAATTAGATCTTTTGAAGATTGTACACCCATTTATTAATTTTGAATACCATGACAGTCCACCAAAGTTACCTTGACTTTTGTCATTAAATGTGTCGCTCCTAAAACTTCCACCTAAAATGTTTAAATTATAAGGCATTTTGAAATAACATTTAGATAATTGTGTGAACAAATATCTGTGTGTATCAAAAATCTGAGCTGTTTGGATTTTAAGGAAGAGACATATAGAGAATCAGTAACTGGTTTGAGTGGTCCTCTTTAAGTAAAGCTCTTGCTGGGCAGCAGGGTAACCTGAGTTTGGATCTCCAGAGCCCATTTAAAAGGTGGGCTTGGTAGGCTTTGTAACCCCACTGCTGGTGATGAGGCCGAGACATTCAGAGTTCCCGCCCTGATCAGCCAGTGTAGCCAATCTGTGAGTTCCATAAGAGACTTTGTCTCAAAAAACTCAAGTGCAGACTGGTTGAAGAAACACAACAGAGTTTCAACCTCTGGTCTTTCCACACAGGTGCACAGGCACTTGTACTGTACACAAACCCACACGAATGTGTCCATACACGCACAGCACTTTTCCAAAGCGTTGCTTCATATAAAATTAGCATACTTTCATGTGACCATGCAGGTTTTTAAACTGTATGTTTAAAACCTCACAGCTACAGCCTAAAGTTAAATACCTCTGGAGACTCCAGTGTAGACTGATGACCTATGATGGTTCCTTCTCATGTGGCCTGGGATTTTCCATTTGTCCTTTCCTTAGTTCTCAACGTCATCACAATGAAAGGATTTAAGCAGGTTCTCGCCTTGGTTAATATCCCAGAAGTAAAATGACCAGTTCTTCCCTGAGAGTAATCTATGTAACCAGAGGAATCTAACTGCAGGGTTTGGGGACATAGAACAACCAAGGCTTTAAAACAGTCTGGGTTTTTGTTTGTTTCTTGTTGCTGTTGGTGGTGGTGGTGGTGGTGCTTTTTGTTTTTAATTGAAGAGTAACCATCAGGTCGGAGAGATGGCTCAGTGGTTAAAGAGCTAATGCTATTCTTCCAGAGGACCCGAGTCTGTTTTCCAAGCACTGTTTGTAACTCCAGCTCTAGCAGAATCCAGTGTCTTGGCCTCTTCAGACACTTGCGCTTACCCATGCACAGACATACACATATGTATGATGTAAAAATATGTTTTGAAAGAGCAACTATGCCAGGTCTCTGTGTGACTCTGACCATTTGCTGGCTTCTAGGCTTAGTTACCTCTAAGCCTAGACTTGTGTGTCTGTGGCTTTGTTTGGGTTGTGCAGTGTGTGATTCCTTTACACACGTATCTGTTCTGACTATTGAATTCTCACTCACCCTTTCACAGGGTCACGCTCCTACTCAGTAAATATCAAAAAATAATGCACTCAGATTTTAGCTTCTTAACTCAGAGTTAACTGTAACCTCTGGCTTTATATGGGTAGCAGTATGTTGAAGAATTCTGGTCTCTTTAGCAGTGCCTGCCCGCCTGCCTGTCTACCTGTCTGTCTGTGCCTCTTGTGTCTCTGCCTCTGTCTCTGTGTGTCTTTCTCTGTGTGTGTTTGTCTCTTTGTCTGTCTCTGTCTCTCTCTGAGTGTGTGTGTGTGTGTGTGTGTGTGTGAGAGAGAGAGAGAGAGAGAGACAGAGAGACAGAGAGACAGAGAGACAGAGAGAGACAGAGACAGAGAGACAGAGACAGAGAGAGGGCGCAGAATAGAGGATCACTTTAGGTATTGATCTTCAGGTGCCATTCATTTTTTTCTTTTGTTTTGTTTTGTTTTGTTTTGTTTTTAAAGACAGGACTTACCAAATGTCCAGCTTGTCTTGCTAGCTGGCCCAAGGATCCCCCTGTTCCCCAGCCCCTCCATCCCTGCAGTGGGGTTGTCAGCAAGTGCTGTCTCAGCTGACTTTTCTCCGTGGACTGGGGATAAGCTGAAGCCCTTGGGCTTGTATGACAGGGCTGCGCTGACCACAGCATCTGCTCTGCCCTCTGCCGCCTCTCTAACTGCTGTGACTTTGAAGAAAACGTGGACAAATCGTGCTTTCAGTTTTTATGTCATTTAGTTGAAACCAAGCTAGTGTTTGGGACATAGACTAACAGGAAAAACATAATTATTTTGATAACTCCATGATAATGTGACAAGTTATCTGTCCTCTGAAATGATGAAATTATGACAAGTGTGTTCTGGAAGAGCATTTGGAAGTAAAAAGATCAAGGAGCCATGTCCCTGTCTGCCATTATTGTTGACCTGGTTCTATTTCTGAACTGCAGTCTGCTTCTCACTGCCCATGCAGCAGCAGCAGCAGCAGCAGCAGCAGCAGCAGCAGCAGCAGCAGCAGCAGCAGCAGCCGCCACTGTCTGTCCCTCTCCAGACAGTGCTCTCTCTGAGGGCCAAGGCTCCTTAGGCTCCCACACATGCTTTAAAACTTCTCAATAGTGAATTTGCAGATGACTGTCACAAGTAATTTTCTCAGATTAAAAAAGTTCCGATGTTTTCTTGTCTGTAGTCTTAGGGAAAATCCTTCGGTTTGAAGCCGGAAGGCCCTCTGTTTCCGTCCCTGATGCTGCAGATGAGGAGACAGGCCTCTTAGTGTGCATCTTCTCTCACTGGTGACAGCTCAGAGGTGTCACCAATGTGTGTCCTTGGCTGTTTCTGGGTCTCTTCCTTTCCCAGCAGAAGCTACTTGAGCAGTTCCTTACCTTCCTTCCTATCTGTTTAAGATCTGTAAAGATTATTAAACATGCCTTATTAAAAACTTGTGTGGGTACTACTTCAGTGTGACAGAGTTAAAGGACTGCCACTCAAACACCTGTAATCAGAGCCACAGGGAAAGAGAGTCCCTGCTGAGCACGAGCACAGGGGTTGCTTGCATACCAGAGAGTAGTAATTCCCACTCACCAACCGTGGGCCCAGCCCACCAGCAGCCACCAATGAGCTGTGCTGTTTGCTCCCTGCTTGTGTCCCAGGCTCTGGATGACCTGTGGTCTGCTGATGAGAGACATTCAGCAAATGTGAGAGGGATTGACTGTTACCTTGTATATGGTTACTTAAACAAACCCACAGGGTCACTTTCTTAGGTTTTCAGGAATGTAAATTTGTCTGATTTATTAGTTTTAGTTTATTTTGTGAGATTAAAACAATTTTATATAACCTATTTTTGCAATTTATCTTGTAAAGTTTTACATTGTGCCACATGACTATCTCATATTTCATAGGGCATGCTTCCTAGTACAAAAAATCCTACCTTGATATAATTACACATATACCTATTTTGGCTCTGATTTCACACAAAGCCATTGTTGTGTGTTGCAGTAAAAATAAAAAGGCAGTGGAACCGGTTCCCGCATGTACCCTGGCAGTCACTAGTTCTGGTTCCAATGGGTCATTGGAACTAGCACTAATTTATCTCAGATTAGTATCTCTCCCAGCGGCTCTCTGCTTCCAGCCACCCGGTAAAATCCGGGCTCTAGAAGTCTAGCGGTGGCTGGCCTATCATGGCTCCCTGCCACAGACTCTGCCCACACTCCCAGCAACCGCCCTCCCAACTACCCTGTAAAATCAAGACTCAACAAAGTGTAACCAAACAATCAGATTTATATGTTAAATCTCAATCCACAATACACCTACACAATAAACTCACAACCAATTGATAAGGATATAAACCGTCCACCTAGATAAGATAAATTTACCTAAAGAAATCCATCCCAACTACCTTGGCAATTCAAGACCACCCGGATCTGGGTCATCCTTCCCCATCTCCATATTGATTCTCCTTTTCCTCTCCTCTCCTGCCTTACAAAGCTTTGTCCCCTCCTTATTTTTTTACTGTCCAATCATGGCCTTGACCTAACTTGTCTGCCTTCACCTGCATAATGATATCAACCTACAGTTGTATATTTTTGTGTCATTGTTTTAATAATGTTACATCTTGGCTGTGTAATACCTAAAAAACGTTGCCCCTGTGTTCCCTAGCAAAATTATGAATAGTTATGCTGATTGCTTACACATAAGTTTGTTTCTATTCTCAGTTTGCTGTTTATGTACCTGGAGATCTGTGGCCAAAGTAATTGTCATGTTTAAGAAATGAGTGTTGCTATAATGTAGCATGACATGAAATCAAATTGCTTTCCAGTGGTATGTCATCAATATGTGTTAATTGCTGACCATATACTATTTTCACTTCAACAGTCAAGAATTACTCTCATCCAAAATGGTGAGATCCCTGTGTTTAATACTATAGATCATTGTCTACTAATGGATAGAACAGGGAAGCGCTCTTTAAAACCTACACAGCAAAGTGCAGCCCCTTCTTCTTGAAGTAAATCTTCCTCATTAGATTTTATGTTAGATCTTTTAAATAAGTGAGAATATAGAGAACACTGTTCGAGATCATTTAAAAACCATATCTGTGTAAAGTAGGCAGTAACTAGAAACAAAACAGTATACTCTTGCCTACCCTCACTTCCTGTCCCCCTTCCCTTGAAGAGCAGACAACATTGGTTGTCTTATAATTTCTAGAACTTCAAGTGTTGTCCCTGTACACATCTCTCTAGTCTGACTTAGCTCCTTATTTTCCTAGGCCAGATGTCCTCCAAGAAATTCCTTGTCCTGCCCTCTTACCTGAAGCCCTTCACACTACTTGCTAAAATGGCCTATGACTGCACCCATCCCAGCATCATAAGCCATAGTGTAAGTTTGGGAGAAACTGAGGGAGAAAGTCTGCGTTTTAGTTGCACTGTGGGGGCTGAGGTTTGTCACTTTTCAGTGATGCCCCACTCACAGAGCTCCATGCTCTGTAGAGTATCTGAGTGGCTTCAGCTCCCTCCCCCCAACTTGTCAGCAGCCACAGACTTGTCCCCTCCCCCGGCCCACCTCTTCCTCCCCATACCCTTCTCTTTTCTACAATTAAACAATGGGGAGTTTTTAAACATCTGGGGCATGCTGGATAACTTGGTCTTAACATTTGTTTATCTGATTTTTATTGCTCTGTCTTTTAAACAGAATTATGTTTTATGAAAGGAGAAGGAACCTTGTTTTTAAGTTTCTTGATAAGAGACAATATTTTTATTGGGGTAGTTTTTTGCAATAAATATTTGGAAATAGGAAGGTTACTTAATACTCAACCCAAACAAATCACTTATGTCTACTAGAAGGCTCTGTATGACTTGCTTGAGTAATTCCTGTTACTAACAAGGGGTGTGTGTGTGTGTGTGTGTGTGTGTGTGTGTGTGTGTGTACACGTATATGTCATGTGGTATGAGCTCATGAGTATGCATATATATGGAGGTCAGAGGTCAAACCCAAGTTCCTCAGTTGCTAGTCACTTGTTTTTTGAGACAGTGTCACTTTCTGGCCTGGAGCTCATCAAGTAGACAAGTCTGTCTGTCCAACTAGTCTTAGTGATCCTCCTGCCTCCACTCCCCAGTTCAGGGATTACAAGTTAAGACAGCATGGTTGGCTTTTGTGCAGGAGTTCTTTAGAGCAAACATGACTCTTTACAATTGCACAACAAACCATTTCCCCACCACGATGCCAGCCTTGCTGCTTTGCTCTTCTCTGTGTCTTCCCAGTGGGATCTGAGAAGCACATAGGGTTGGTGTTTACTGGCGGCCCATGTCCATCTTTGTACTGTCCATCTCCTGTGCCAGTACTGGGTCCTTGGTAGAGATGAAACTTGCCTCTGTCACTCCAGATCCTGGGCCAGCCCTAGTTGCCTTTCAGGACTGTTGGCAGCTTGTGTCTAAAGTAAGACACAGATAGAAGTAACTGGCTGCAGACCTGTAAGGAGTGCTCATCTGCTGGCCTCAAAGATGCTTCCCACCATGAATGACTTGAGTCATCTGTTTTTCCTCTCATCACGTTCTTAAATAGACACACTTATGAAATTCCAGTGCAGCTTGGAATTGTTCAAGATACATCTAGAAAATGCGTGTCACCAGTTCATTACCGCCTATGGCATAGGGAAGTAATAACCTTCATCTGTTTTTATTTCTCTTAGCCATGGAATTTCATGAACACTTGCACAGCATAGGCACCAAGGAGGGACTGAAGGAACGGAAACTACAGAAGGCGGTGGAGAGCTTTACCTGGAATATTACGATTTTAAAGGTAATATATTACTTGCTTTTCTGTTGCTATGATAAAGTACCTTGACCAATGCAACTTAGAGAATTTAGGTTGCTTAGCATTTCAAAGGGGTGACTCCATTATGGTAGGGATGCAAGGTAGCAAGTACAAGTGGTGGCCAGAACAAGAGGCTGAGAGCCCATATCTCTAACCACAGATTTGAAACAAAGGGAAGACAAGGCTGTAAAATTTCAAAACCCACCCCTAGTGACGTAATCTTTTCCAGTAGGGCCACGCCTTCTACAGTTCTCCAAGCAATGTCACCAGTATGGACAAAGTGTGCAAGTGTCTGAGCCTGTGGAGAATATTTCTCATTTAAACCATCACATTCCAATCCTTGATTTGCATAAGCTCATGGCCATACCATAAATGCAAAATTAATTTGGTTCAACTCCAAAAGTCCCCATAGTCTTTCATAGTTGTTTCAACATCGTTTAAAGGTCCAAAGTCTTCTGAGAGTCAAAGACAATTTCTTACTGTAACCCCCTGTAATATTAAAAATAAAATTGCATACATCCAGCATCTCATGGCAGAGAATATACATTACCATTTCTAAGGGAGGAATGGGGACATGAGGAGGAAATACTGAACAAGTCTGAGTCTTAGCTTGTAAAATGGCAAATCCTGTAGCTCCCAGTCTGGTTTCAGGGACTTTAGTTTTAAAGGGCTTAGATGGCACAGCCTCTCCGGCTTTGCTGTCTGCAGCATACTTCTCTCCCTTGGGCTGTCCCAAGGAATCCACTCCCTGTATTCAGCTGTCCTTGGCAGCTACCCCACAGCTTTGTCATCTTGGGATCTGCATGGCATCCTAAGCTTTACTTTCACAACTTCTGTGATGGCCTCTCAGGTCCTCTTTGCTCTCAGGTTTCCACAAAGGGATTCTCCTGCCATATGCTGCGCAGCTTGAGAGGCTCTCTGGAAGAAGAAGAAGTCATTTAGACTCTACACGTATATGTATATACTGACTTATGTATATTATGGTTATTTTAGGTGCTAATTAAATTATGGCTCCTTATGACTTTCCCTGATATCCTTATTATTTTACCCTCCTGTATTTATTTCCCTTCCTTCTCCCTGAATAGAGCTCCTCTATCCATCTTCCCATTTCCCTCCTCAGATCCCTAGTATCTTCCTTTAGTATCCAGAATACATAAAGATCTCAAAAACAAACAAGAAAACAACAGAAAAGAAAGCAAAACAGACTCAAAACACATTCAAAGAATGGACCAGTTTCTGAACAGAAAGTTATCAAAAGAATCAAAAACAAAACAAAACAAAAGGCTAAGGAAAATGTTTTTAAAATATTCATCATTGTCCCTAGCAATTATGGAAATGAAAATCAAAACAATTTTGAGGTTTCATCTTCCCCCAGTCAGAAGGGTGAGTCAGCAAAACATCCAATAACAAACTAGAGCGGACGTGAGAAGAAGGCAGCTGTCACTCCCTGTTGGTGGAATTGCAAACTGGTACACCCAGTCTGGAGATCAGACGGTGGAGAACTCGCAAAAAGCTAGAACTCAGCCGACTGTGAGCCAGCTCTGTCACTCCTTGGCATGTGCCCAAAAACTAGATACCAGCCTCCATTGCCTGAAGGACTAGATACCAGCCTCCATCGCCCAAAGGACTAGATATCAGCCTCCATTGCCTGAAGGACTAGATACCAGCCTCCATTGCCTGAAGGACTAGATACCAGCCTCCATTGCCTGAAGGACTAGATATCAGCCTCCATTGCCTGAAGGACTAGATATCAGCCTCCATTGCCTGAAGGACTAGATACCAGCCTCCATTGCCTGAAGGACTAGATACCAGCCTCCATTGCCTGAAGGACTAGATATCAGCCTCCATTGCCTGAAGGACTAGATACCAGCCTCCATCGCCTGAAGGACTAGATACCAGCCTCCATCGCCTGAAGGACTAGATACCAGCCTCCATCGCCTGAAGGACTAGATACCAGCCTCCATCGCCTGAAGGACTAGATACCAGCCTCCATTGCCTGAAGGACTAGATACCAGCCTCCATTGCCTGAAGGACTAGATACCAGCCTCCATTGCCTGAAGGACTAGATACCAGCCTCCATTGCCTGAAGGACTAGATACCAGCCTCCATCGCCTGAAGGACTAGATACCAGCCTCCATTGCCTGAAGGACTAGATACCAGCCTCCATTGCCCGAAGGACTAGATACCAGCCTCCATTGCCCGAAGGACTAGATACCAGCCTCCATTGCCTGAAGGACTAGATACCAGCCTCCATTGCCTGAAGGACTAGATATCAGCCTCCATTGCCTGAAGGACTAGATACCAGCCTCCATCGCCTGAAGGACTAGATACCAGCCTCCATCGCCTGAAGGACTAGATACCAGCCTCCATCGCCTGAAGGACTAGATACCAGCCTCCATCGCCTGAAGGACTAGATACCAGCCTCCATTGCCTGAAGGACTAGATACCAGCCTCCATTGCCCGAAGGACTAGATACCAGCCTCCATTGCCCGAAGGACTAGATACCAGCCTCCATTGCCTGAAGGAGTAGATACCAGCCTCCATCGCCCAAAGGACTAGATATCAGCCTCCATCGCCCAAAGGACTAGATACCAGCCTCCATTGCCCGAAGGACTAGATACCAGCCTCCATTGCCTGAAGGACTAGATATCAGCCTCCATTGCCCGAAGGACTAGATACCAGCCTCCATTGCCTGAAGGACTAGATACCAGCCTCCATTGCCTGAAGGACTAGATACCAGCCTCCATTGCCTGAAGGACTAGATACCAGCCTCCATTGCCTGAAGGACTAGATATCAGCCTCCAAAGACCCTTGCTATTCTGTGTTCCCAGCTTCTCTATTCACAATAAGTAAGAAATGGACACAGCCTGCAAGTCCTACAACTGTGGAGTGGACACTGAGGACGACTTCATGTCCATGTACATATACACTACAGAAAACTATTAAGCTGTAAGGAAAAATGAAATCATGAACTTACTGGTAAACAGATAGAACATGAAAAGACCATATTGAGAAAGGTAACCCAGACCCAGGAAAACAAATATCTCCTGTTGTCTTTCAACTGGGGCTCCAAACTTTTAGATGGGAGCATGCAGCCTGGATTAACTGCAGAAGGCAAGGAGATAAAAACCATTGGCTGGCTGCTCTGCTTATAGCATTCAACCTCTTTTCTAGCCCAGAATTTCAGTCGTCCACATTCCGTCTTGAAACAACAAGGTCTGGTTCTGCACAACAGCGGGCCACTTCCTGGAACCAACTTATATTAGTTATTTTTCTGCTGCTGTAACAAGATACCATGACCAAATTGACGCATGGGTGTAAGAGTTTATTTTGGCTCACAGCTCCAGATGGGTAAGAGTCTATCATGCTTCGGAAGTAGACAGCGAGCAGCCAAGGCAGCCAGAGCAGGAGCTCACACCCTCAACCAGGACTGCAAGGACATGAGCCTTTAAACTCAAAGCTGTTTCGAGCTCTCTCCCCTTCAGAGCACGCGCAGACATCCATGTTGGGCACACTGTCTTCTGCCAAAGACAGAGTACCTTCTCCTTTTACACTTGAAGCACTTTGAAGTTTATAAATACCACCTGCTGAATGTGCAGTTGAAAATAGTGATGGGTACTTTAAAGATTTCAGTGTCCATTTAGTTTTAATCTTAATGTCATCATTATAAACTAGACAAAAAGCATGTGGGCATAATCAAAGGGAAGGGAAGCAATCGCCGTTTGTAAGAAACTTCTTACATGAGACGCCTTCTGTCGTTATCTTACTCCATACGAGTGGCTTAAATTAATTTTTACTATGAGCAGTGTGTGTTCATCATATAAACATATGAAGAGCAATAAGACAAGGCAGACACAAGTCTAGCATCCAGAGGAGCTGAGCTTTGGCTGCTTTTCTATATATGCTTCTAGAATTGTTCCTCTGGCATATGTAACACAGAATGGTTTGAAGACGATTGGTACATGTGCCCTCTGACTGTTAATGTTCTTCCTATGCTTGGGGACATCACAGAAGCATTTTTGGTCCAGGACAACCACACATAAAATTACCCTCTGGTACTCACCCAGCTTTGCCCAGTTAATGCTACTCAAATGATCCCAGCACGGTTCTCTCTACCTGCCCTGGGGCTTCATATTCCTGAACAAGACACACACAGCCTTTATATTTTGATATGCCTTAAACATCTCAAAGACTGGGCCACCTCCTAACCTCCACATGTCTAACCCACCTCCCTCCAATATTCCAGAGTTATTACTTACTAATCTATGTCCCATCTGTGCTGCCCTGGAGCCAGTCGTTCAGCCCTCGGGAGCTGCTCTCCCCCACCTCCTCCATGGCAGTTCTGTCCCACACTTTCTCAGGCATGGTGTCTTCTCCTCCTAGCATGGCGGATCTCTCCTTCCTCCTCCTAACTCCATTCCTTACCCTGGGAATCCTAAAAGTCCCTCCTCTGTCTCCTGCCCAGCCAACTGGGCCACCAGCAACTTTACTTACCAGTCAGAACCAACTGGGGGCAGGGCTCCTTCAGTGCCATGCAGACAGACAGATTCTTTCCCAGCTTTGGGGACTCGGGTTAACACAACACAGTGAGCATTAGACCAAGCCCACAATACTCACCCTCCAAACTTTATGGTCAGTTTAAAATACAGCTGTAAAGACATTATCAAGCTGCATCCTACAACTAATTTTGCTGATTTAACTTAATAAAGGATCTTCTTATCCAAGCTAGCCAATTTATATTTTCTTGTGTTAAACTCTTGATCATTTTTACAATTAAAATCATTTTCATGTATGCAAGCACTCACCTTCCTTCCTACAGAAGGGGTGTGTGTGTGTGTGTGTGTGTGTGTGTGTGTGTGTGTTCAGAATCTGTAGCTGATATTTGCAGTTGAATATATAACAGACATAATAATTTGTAACAAAAAGGGATTTGGCTTGACAAGTTGCTGGCAGCGGGGTCCCATGTCTCCTGTAGGCTCAGAAATAGAGCATGGTGCTTTGAGCTCTGTGAGAGAAACAAACTTCTTTTTGCTTTTATTTTATTATAGGAAAATCCAGACTTACGATGTAGTTCAGAAGCCAGGCAGCTAGCTAGAGCTCGGGTTGGAGCTTGTTAGTGTGAAATCAAGAGGGTACGCCACGCCGTTTGCTATGTGTGGAGGACAGCCACAGAGCACAGCTCCCCACAGCCCAGTGTGCTCCATCCAGGTGCTGCTACACATTTCCTCATGGCGGAGTGGACAAGAGAGAGCCTAAACTGTAGGGGGCAGTAACGATTCTAGGGAAATGAGCAGACCTGGGGCTCAGACATAGAAAGTGAACAGAACTATGTGGGCTGGACTTAGGCAGGTACTCATGTACAAATCTACTCTACTCTTTCTCCTGCAGATACAAGTTGAGGCCATGGCAGTGAGGGAGGTGAGCAAAGACAGTTATTCTCTCAAGAGTCTGATCTTTAGACAGATATGGGAACTCCAGAAACCTCCTCTAGAATCTGCTACTGTTTGAGGCCTTAACTTTGAACTAATCAGAATAGCCTCTTTTAGGGTGGGATCTATGGATTTCGTCACTAGAAGTACAGAAACGGGCCAGGTGCATGTGCTGTCTCCCGAGCCTGCTGTCTGGGCCCTTGTGAAACCTGAGGCTTGGAAGTTTCAGACCTGGGATCAGCTTGAGCTATGTAGAGAGACATTAAAAGCAAATGAACAACAACAGCAGAAACAGAACTGCAGTTCCCTGTCCAGCCTGCTGAATCCTGGCTTCCATTCCCCCAGTCCTCTGGGTATGCTTTTTAAATGCACTAAGCTTGAGAAGCCTGTGCTAATATCACCGAAATGAGAGCCTAATGAGAGATGGCACAATATGCAGTACCTCAAAAGTAGGCGATGGGAAAGAACAGGGGTGCCAGAGAACCTTTCTTTTGAATTATGTCTGGAAAAGAGAATACCTCAGGTTTGTGTTTATGAGAAATGTATGGAGTCGGATAATAAGTAAGGTCTTTTACATTTCGCTAGGATGCTATACATGGTGCTTATATGTTTGTTTCAGATTTGTGTATTATGTTTTATTTATTTAGTATGCTTCGCCTGAATGCATTTATGTGTAACCATGTGCGTGTCTGGTGCCTGTGGAGGTCAGAGGGGGACATTAGATCCATGGGAGCTGCTTACATTAAGTTCCTCTGATTTGGGGGCCTCATTGCTGTACAGCAAACACAATTTCACCCTCCTCATTTGAACCACAGAAAAGGAAGGCACTACCCGTCACTGGCCTAGGGCAAGCTGGGAACTTTTAGTTATGTTCACAAGAGGTACCTGCTGATAAGAAGTTAAAGTAAAAACACCCAAGGATGTTCACTTGGGGTTTGTGTTGTTGTTGTTTTATGTTGTAGAAAATTTTAATCCCTGCCTTTGACCATTTAGTTCCTGGATGAAACACACACACAGCCTTTATATTTACAATATGCCTTAAACAGCACTAGAGCTGGGCAGATACCTACCCTATGCTGTTAGTACATATTCCATGCTATCAGAATATACTTTTCTATCAGTAACCCCTAGTTATTACTTACTATGCTTTATCTGGGCTGCGCTTAACTCCAGTTGGCCGCCCTCAGGCCACGTTTTCTTGACTTCTAACCCATGGCCACCTCTCCTCCTTGTTTGTTTGGTTTTTTTGTTGTTGTTGCTGTTGTTGTTTGATTGATTTTTGTTTTTAATATTTGCTTGCTTGTTTAGCTTTCCAATTTTGAAAATGGGTTTGAAATATGGAGAAAAGAAAGCATCCGTGTTTGTCCTGCCCGGACCCCTGTTAGCATCCTGACGTGTTTACTTCTAGACACTTTCTTTGAACAAAGCTTCAGTGAGCATTTATATGCAAGGCCTCAGATGTGTATTCCCTCAGGGGCGAATACTGAATGCAGACTCAAGCCAGGCGCACCTCACAGGCACTGTGTGTCAGACTTACATGGAACTAGCAGCACGGTTTACAAGCAGCAGCATATGCCACAGTCATGTCCCCGTTGGCCTTAGTACTGCTAGTTCCATGGACTTGAATGTTTGTCAGTGCTTCGAATTGTTAGTGTAGCTCTCTTAGTGAATGGAGGCTGAACATATTTTTTAATAATTTTCTTAAATGGCAGTGGGTTTTTTTAAAAAGCTGTGCTTTCTTTCTATTTGTATATATGTACATGTGTGTGCATATGTGTGCTGGTGCCCACCAGCCAGAAAAGGGCATTAGAGCCTCTGGAGCTAGAGAAACAGGCACTTGTGAGTTGCCCAATTTAGATGCTGGAGATCAGACCTGAGGCCTGTACAAGAGCAGCAACGCCTCTCAATATCTAAGCCATCCTATCCTGACTTTTCTTCTCAGGATTTATTGAGATTCTTGGAGATCGTGTGAGTGTGCATATGTGTCTATATGTGTGAGTGTGTGTTCACCCATGTGTGCATGCATGTTTTGATACCACTTCGCAAGACACATATATCTGTTTAAAATTGTTTTCTCTGTTTTAAATTTCATGATATTTGTAACCATGTTGCTACCTCTTTAAGCACTGTTGCCCTGCTCTGAAGCATAGCGTTAGCTGTCAGTCACGTCCAGTCTATGAGATGGGTGCTGGCGATAGAGCACAGGACCTTCTACATGCTAGACATGCTCTCTACCACTGAGCCACAGACCAGCCTCTCCTGTCACATTTCCTATGCCCCTTACGGCCTCTGTCTTTACTCCATGTCCCAGTTACAATCAGTGTGGAGCTCCCTCTGCCACCCTGCTCTGCCACCCGGCTTTAGGCTCCAGCCTTGGAGGCTACCCTGAATTAAAAGCTGCCTCTTGCTTGGTTCCACTCTCAGGCACTCTGGTGCTGCTTCTCTCTGGTGGCCCCATTGTTTTTTCGTGTAAGTTTACTCTGGTTTTCTAGCTTTGAATTGGCCCAGTGTTGCTTGTCTCCTTTATTTCTATCCAATTGTTTGATCCTCAGCTCCATAAACAAAAGATAGAAGAACCATCATTAAATTTGTCCCTCCCTTGTTTGGTTCCTCAGTGTAACTGTTGTTATGAGCCTATTAAATTAAGTGTGGTGTAGTAGCACATGCGTGTAGTCACAGCTCTTAGGTGACTGGAGCAGGAAGACTGAGTTTGAGGCCAGCCTGGCTGAGCTGTGCAACAAGGACCCTGTTCCTGAGTTGTCTCGCCTCCTGCTCTCAGTCTCGCTTGTGGTTTTAACTTGGTTCTGTTCTTACCAGTGTCACTCTGCATTGGGAATATGGGAGGGATTTGTGTGGCTCATTTCCTATCAGCACTATGGGAAGTTGATGGTCTTTCTTCTGTCCTCACTGAGGTAATCTTTCCCCAGAGCAGGTGCCGTGAATATTCATTGCTGTTCTTCTGATGGCAGAATCTCATGGTGGAAAATCCTGGTGTAGTTGGTCACTAGGAACAGAAGTTCACTAACACTAGTGAACTAGTGGCAGAGAGTGGGGTAAGAGTCTTGTCATACAGAGGAGATCATAAGAGATCCCAGGGAACTCTGATTAAAGCACTGCATTCCTTCCTCAGAGGGCCAGAAAGCTATCGGAAACCCTAGTAGCTTAGAGCATCTGTGTCCCCTAGGCCCAGGGCTGTGCCAGCTCAGCTCTGCCATCTCTCCATTCTTCATGGCCGGCTAGCTCCTGCTCATGCACTTCCTCCCGTGTTGAACCTTCTGTGACTGCTCTTTATGAGCTCTGTAGTAAGTGTGCCCTGTGGTATCTGCTGGCTCAGCCCAGCCTTTTAGTTCCAGACCAGCAGTCCCACAGTAGCAGGCTTCCTCAAATTGGGTCTTACCCAGTCTAATTCACTGTGGCCAAAGGATGGATGTCTTCACTGGCAGCTCCAGTTTCCTGTTGCTATTTAACAAACCACCTCAAAACTAGGGGCCTAACCCCCTTACCCCCCATGATTTTATACATTAGCTGGACTCAGCCTGATGGTTTTCCTGATCCATATGGTGGTGGTCAGGGCCAGGCAGAAAGTTTTGCTTTGTTGGGAGCTCACAAAGCTTAGAATATGGAGCAGGCTTCACTCTGCTGGCATCTCAATTAAGGGCTGGGGCAGAGGGCTTATTAGTGTGTGTGGCGGGCGAATGCAAGCTGCTTACAGCCCAAGCTGTCATCAGATGAAATGCCCAGCTGGTCCCCCATGTCCTACACTGTCTGCCTTCAGAAACAAGGATGAGAGGGAAACTCCAAAAGTAATTAGAGACCTTTTCTCCCTGGGAACATAAGACTTCTGCCAAAAATAAGTAAATAAACCAGATGGTATCTGTGCAGACACAATCTAGATTTTCTTCATTTATCTTGGGCATCGTGCTTACCTTAGAAACTTGATGATTGTTATTCATTTCTTTTCCAAAGACCAGTGTGCTGGTCCATGGACGACTTTTCCTTAGCTGTTTTAGTTAACTGTACTACAAGTGATAGCATATATTGCAGTTTTTCTGAAAAGCTGTACTTGACTGGAAGCTACTTTTCTATTAAACCAAAGAGTAGTAGTGTTCTTCATTAGGTAGGCTCTTCTTCCTGATCCATTGACAACAGCATATCCCCCAGGGGCCTTGCAGTGTGGAGGGATCTCAGCGAATGTGTGATCACACACAGGTGTGCAAAGGAAGGAAGGGTCCTGTGTGAGCTGCTTCTCCTAGTCCTGTCAGCGGTACGGAGCTGATCCGGGCATTTCTCACTCTGCACACCTCTCCCTTTCCTCCTGGGTCTTGGTCTGGAAGTTCTTTGTGATCTCCTGCCTTCTGCATTCAAGCTGTGGCTCATATCATGGTCCAACTGCTCCTGAAGCCTCCTCCATGGTCACCTGTCACCAGAATGCCTGCGCTGTACCAGTGGGTGAGGCTGCCTTCCTTATGTCAGGTCTGCAACAGGGACATGAGTCAGAGTCAGTTTAGAAAACATAGTCTAGACACCATGGTGCCCAACAATGGCTGAATTGGTGGTGATATTTCCTGAGGCCATGGGGACAGCTGGGTAGAAGACATCCTCCCCCATAGTCCTTGGACTTGTTAAGTTCCTCCCGTGCTCTCCTGTCAGGCCTAGCTCAAACTACCACCTCCATAATGCTGCCTAGGAACCTCCACCTTAGGTAAATAAGACAGGAGATTCTTCTGGCTTTAATTAAATTGATATTTTAATATTAATTACAGAGCTTTGGTAAGTTGAGGGATAACTACAGGTTAGATAGAGACTGGAAGTGGTGGTGACGGTCTCCAGACTGCAGAACTAAACAGACTGATCATCCTTGTATAATGAAGATCTACACAGACAGTAAGAGGTCTCCTTGGATTAAGGAAAACAGCTGAAGCCAGACCACGGTGTGTTATTTCCCTTCTTCCCCAGTGCCTTCTACTCACTGCCTCCTGCAGAGCTGCGTGGACGTAAGTAGGGCAGAGAGAAGCACCCTCCTTTCCCTGGTAGTGCGTATTGCAGCCCTGTGTGCACAGCCATAAGTACCTGTGGGGACGCCACAGGACGGAAGACTTGGGCATAGTCAGACAGTTCTCCTGCCTGTAGAAAAGGTTTGCCCTGCCGTTGCTCCAGTTGTGAGTTACTTTGATGTTGGGAAATCTTGTTTCAAATGTGAGGTCTACTAGGGTCATTCAGTTGAAAGTAAGCCTGACCAAGTAAGACCTTTCTGGTTACTGTGCTTGGCTGTAGCCTTCCCTGAGAAAGGATGGCGAGGATGTTTTACAGCCAGAGCTCCCACAGCTCTGCCTTTCTCCTCACTCACTGCTCATTCAGCACACAGGAGATGGACATCTCCGTCTCCGTTTAAATCATGGGCAGCTGGCATATGCTGCAGGCCTGACGTGCTGGGTGCACAGAAACAGCAGAGGCCCTACTTCATTTGCTTTACGGTGTGCATTTAGTGAGTGGCGTTCAACTTGCGTTACATAGGGCCCCGAGGTTACTTGAAGGGAATACAAGGCACACACATAGAAAGTGGGGTGTATTCTAGTGTAATTTGCTGCTTACATTCTGTCCTGTCAAAAGTTGCTGACTTGTCTAAATTCAGCTTCCTAGCACTCAGTGGGACCAGGAGCATTCCATTCATAGACATGAGACACTGTGAGCAAACGCCAACTACAGCACCTGACACCAGGTATTCATTCAGTGAATGGTAGCTAGTGTTCCCAGAAGGCTTTGCAGTTTTGTCTCTGACATAATTCAGGCTTTATGGCTTCAGCGTTACTTGGTAATTATAATTCAGAGACCTTCTGAACCACTTTCAATTGTAGCTGAAAGAAACTGACAGCTCAGCCCTGCCCCCATTTCCAGGGGATCTTGTTTTGAGTCCCGGCTCACAAGCATCTGTAATTCCCATTCCAGGTGACTAAGCCTCACTTGGGACTCTGTAGGTACTGCACACACAAGGCCCACAGATACTCATGCCTGCAAGCCAAATACCTACACACATAAAAAATAAGTCTTAAAAATTAATAGGACATATTACATAGTTCCCACAACATTTTTAAGAGTTCATTTATTTCCCTTTTGCAATTTTTAAGTTCATAGCAAAGCTGAGAGCAGTATTTCAGGTTCCCCACATTCTGCCTTTTGCCTGAATCACCTCTCCATCATCCCTGCCAGAGTCATGTGCTTTTGCAGCCATCACGGAGCCTCCATTGACATGCCATTATTCCTCAAAGACTACAATGTACGTAAGCTAGAGTTCCCTAGTGTCGTGTGTAGGACAGAGTCGAACAGTCTGTGTCATCTGTAGCAACCTTTGTTTCCCTACCCTCTTCCAGTTCTGGGGAGTGAACAGTGCTTTTCACACACGCTAAACAAGGGCTCTGTGCCCGAGTCCCATCACCAGCCTACCTTTCGTAGAATGTATTTTTTATTATACACAATGTTTAAGTTGCAGGGCTTCATGTTTTGATTGTGTCCATTATTGTATCACGGTATTTGCACCTTATTCCCATGATCTAAACATCCTCTATGTTCTCCCTACATGTCCTGATACCTGCAGCCATAGATGGGAGAGAATGCAGGTCTTGTAGGTCTATGTTACGTCACTCGATATAATCCTTTCTAGTCCCTCCCACTTGTGAGTCTCACAGTTTCACTTTCCTTACAACTGGATAGTTCATATCCCATAGTGTCCTCTAATGCACCCTGGCTCCATTCTCCATTACCTGCTGAAGGACATTTAGGTGTTTCCATTTCCTGTCTATCGTGAGAAATGTCTGCGCAGTGCGGTTCATAACCGGATCATATGGCAGATGTATTTTAGCTTTTTGGGGTTCTTCACGCAGGTTTTCAGAGTGGCTATACCAGTGCGTTTCTACCAGAAGTGAGTGAGACTCCTCTCTCTCCACGTGGGGCTTACGAGCACTTGTTGGCCATTGTTTTATTGAGCTCTGTATTGACTGGTGGAAGATGAACTCTCAAAGCTGTTTTGATTTTCATTTCCCTCATTGCAAAGCATAATGAACTTTTTTTTTGAGATGATTGTGTGACTTTTGTCTTCTAGTTCATTTATATGATTTATTATATTTATTGACTTGCTATTTTTAACAAACCCTGCATTTCCAAGGTAAAACCAATTTGCTTATGTTTGATGTCCTTTTTGATATGCAGCTATTATTTTATTGGAGATTTCTGCACCTATGTTCAACAGGAAGACCAGTCTGAGGTTTCTTTGTTGTGTCTCCCCCCAGTTTGTGTATTAGAGTGCAGCTGCTTCAAGGACAATCTTGGCAGTGGATTACTCTGTTTCCCTCTTTTTGGAGGGTTCAAGGATTGGTTGTAGTTCATCACTGAAGTCTGGTAGAATCCTTGCAGATGTTACTTTTAAAGGTTACTTTGTGGGCCAAATTGAGAACCTTCAACACTTTGACCTAAATGCATTAGAGTTCTTTCTACATGAAAACCAGAGTAAGTTACAAAATTCAAAACAGACTATGAAACTGACAGTTTGAGCTTTTCAACTTAAAAACACTAGAAAGCCAGCTTGCAGAAGTCTTCAGAACTAGTCACCCTTTGTCAACGGGCAGCAGTGTTTAAGAATCCCTGTCTTTAAAGGTGTTAAAAACACTGGCCTGTGAGCTCTGAATCCTGCAGGCAGCTCACTTCAGACACCACGCAGAACAGTGCTGGTTTAGATGCGCTGCCACTGAGGTCTTTTTCTGCCACATGGACATGACTGGGCCCCATGACTGGGCACTTAAACCGTCTGTTCCAGATGCCATAATGGCCCACCTGAGCTTAGGAAGCAGAAGTTTCCATGAACCCTGATACTACGCATTAATCTGTGTGTTTGAGGAATTTTTGTTCTTAAAGTTCTTTTTCATCATGTGGTAGATCTGTGCTGACAAAGTACAAGCAACAAAACAAGCGCAGACCACTCTCACTGTGTGCATGAAAATGTCCGTCCATCATGGTTAAAAACAAAACGGCAGAGCTCAGTGTTCTAGAGGAGCCCTGCGTGCTTTCCTTTACTTCATCCAGCAGACACTTGCTGTCACTCTCCGTACAGTCCGCTAGGCTCAGAGGATGCAGGATGATCAGAAGAAGCACATGTGACCCCCCCAAGCCCCAGCATAAAAGCACACCCGGAGGTAACAGTGCTGTGTGAAGTAGCACAGGAGAGGTGAGGAGATCTGATTTTGGAAGGAGTTGTCAGGATAGGTATTACTGTAAAGGGACTTTTAGAGTTCTGACCTGAGGGAGGTCAGGCAGTGAGCAGTGAGCACATGTAAGGCCTGCATGAGGAGGCCTGTGCCTGAGCTGTGTTTAGTAGCCTAGAATGGTGGGGGCCAAGTGACCAAGTCAGGAGATGGCGGATAAAATACCATCTGCAGGGCGTGTCACTTGCCACAGACAAGGACTGTGACTCTCACGCTGAGGGTTTTAAGGTATGTTATGGCTGTGACCTAATTGGCTCTCTGACTGTGGTGTTGAAAGGGAGAATAAGGAATGTTCCAGTCCTGAGGTTAGAGAATCATGGCAGTAGCTCAGAGTGCCCTGGGGAGTAGTGAGGGGCGCAGCTGTAAGAATTTGACTGAAACTTACTCCAAAAGTGCATCTTACGGGTGTGGGGGTTGGGGGAGCATCTGTCATCTGGGGCTTTGCTTCAGATGACATTAAGAACGAGGTTGTGGGCTAGAGAGATGGCTCAGCGGTTAAGAGCCCCGACTGCTCTTCCAGAGGTCCTGAGTTCAAATCCCAGCAACCACATGGTGGCTCACAACCATCTGTAATGGGATCTGATGCCCTCTTCTGGTGTGTCTGAAGACAGCTACAGTGTACTTATATGTAATAAATGAGTAAATCTTTAAAAAAAAAAAAGAACGAGGTTGCTCTAACTGAAGGGAAGTTTGTGGAAGGAGAAAGCAGGTATCGGCAGCCCAGTTTGCAACATGTCAGGCCATAGAAGGTGTTACACTGAGGCATTTTCACTAAAGACCAACCAATCTTCATTAACAAAAGTAATATTCGAGTAGTAACCAAAGAATTGAAAACAGTAAATGAATTTTAAAAGTCAACAAACTGAAGAGCTATTTAAGGAAAACATAATGAATCAATAAACTGCATCTGGGCAGAGGAGGAACTAGGACGGAAATCACTAGTGAGGATAGAAAAGGACCTCACTTCGTGTGACGGTACGAGGATAGCAAAGAGCATCATAGACTATCTGATGCCCACAGGCTTGTCAGCACACAGGAGGACGGACAAATTCCTTGAAAAGCAAAGTCTTCCAGAACTCCGTCTGTAAGGCCAGTATTATCCTAATACTTAAATCTAAGGACTTTGCGGGAAGACAAAAACGAAAAGTATAAACCAACATTTTTCTTGGGTATAGGTGAAATACAAAAAACGTGTCTGTCATGGACGGGGGAATCTATACTGGATATGCAAAGCTGACTCAGCTTGAAGAAGTTAATTCATGTGATATGTCACCTCAGTGGGCTAGAGAAACATCACATAGTTATAGCAGGATGCAGAAAAGAAATGTGGTGTGGAACCCAACGCCCTTTCTTAGTAGTCCTGGGAAGGAGGACCTCAGCAGCACTAAGAACATCTACACAGCCCACAGCTAATGTGACACTCTGTGTAAGAATCTCAGAGCTCCCTTTACTATCTGCAGTGCATCAGGGCTGTCTTGTTGTCAGTTCACTGGCTTTCAGCATGGCATTAGAAGTCCTGGCTTGTGCAGTAACACAAAGGGAGGAGCTAATAATGAGAAGGAAAAAAGGACTTTTTAGGTTCACAGTTGATATCATTGTGTATATATAATATCCAAAAGAATTAACAGGTAATTAATAAACTGCCAGGAGCTGCGTTCTGCTTGTTTTATGTTGCTATGATGTGCTGTGTGGCTAGTTATGATGTCAACTTGACACAAACTAGAGTCGTCTGGGAATAGGGAACCTCAACTGAGAAAATGCCCAACCAGATTAGTGAACAAGAAGAGTAGGATACGGAGAACATGGTGGGAATCCCAGCACTCCAGAGGTTGGGATAGGAAGATCAGGAATCTGGGGCCAGCCTCTGCTGTATTGTGAATTAAAGGCCACCCTGGGCTACACGAGACCCTGTGTCAAAAAGAAAAAAGATAGTAAGGGGAAAAGGCGAGAGTCCCCTGGGAAGGCCTGTGAGCAATGGGAAGGAGCTGTGTCGTGGCTGCAGTGGCGTCCTCCGCACCCTAAGATGTACAAGGCCACCCAGCCTCCAGAGGCAAGACGGACACAGTACACTAACCACAGAGCCACCGCAGCTCAGAAGAGACAGTGACCCGCTGTGCTGCAGTCCCTCCGCCTTTCCTCACCCTATACCTGTCAGGCTACATCAGTGTCAGACCCCACACAGGAAACTAAGTGGACCGAGAGCTTCTGTCCAGAGCAGAGGAGCCTTTCCTTACTCTCTGTTCAGCAGGTGCTCAGCAACAGCAGCTGAGCACCACTGCCTTCTCTTCAGAGGAGGGGCCCATAGGCCAACTGCAGAATGGCTCCATGTCAGCGGTCAAAGTGAAGGTGTGTGGGCAAGGGGGAGGTAAGGGAAGCGTAGGAGAGCTCTCAGTGGCACCGGGCTGCTCCTGTGTCTTACTTGCAGTATTGTTTGCATACAATAAAGTGACAACTAAGGGGCACACTGAGCAAATGTCATGTCCTGGTTCCAATACTATACCCCTGCATCATGAGATGTCACCAACAGGTGAGTTTGGGGACAGGGCACAAACTAGACACACAGGACTAGTGTGTGTCCCTCTCTGACTTCATACTGCTGCATGACCTTTCGTGCAGAGACTCTTTTCTACCAGGTAAACAGATGGTGATGTGTGCACTGATGTCTTTATGTAGGTGGGGGCAAGCACAAGATAAGGCAAGGTCTGTGATTGGGCAGTGAAAAAGTAAGGTAGGCGCTGAGATTTGGGAGAGAAGAAAGAGAGGGGAAGGTAGAAGAACTGAAATGGACACAGAGAAGGACGACCCAGATCCGTGTGACCTTAAATGGCCACAGGTAGCTATGAAAATCCTATAAGGGATGGATTGTTACAGGATAATTTGTCTTATCTAGGTGGGTAGTTTATATCATTATCAGTTGGTTGTGAGTTTACTGTATGGACATTTTGTGAAGTGAGAATTTACTGATATAAATCTGATTGATAAATTACAAGCTTACTGAGTTTTGATTTTACTGAGATACTGGGAATTGTGACAATAACCACAAGAGGTGGATTCTGGGAATGTAAGCAGAGTCCTCAGCAAGGGAGTCTGTGTGGGACTGGCGTGGCAGCGACCCGCCTTGGGAACTAGATGGATGGCCACTGATGGGGCTAGCCGTGGAGGTGGCGAGATCACCACAGGGCCCAGAGAGTAGCTGGCAACAGTGTGGGATGGAACGTGGGAACTTAGCCCGTCAGGTGGAGTCGATTGAGAGTCTGCAGAATCTGGATGACTGAGATGAAAATAACCCACAGATGCCATGTGGCCCGGCTACTGTGGGAGTTGGCTTCTTGTTGTGTTTGATACCTTAAATGTGAAATGGTCCCAGAGTTTGAACACGTTTTTATTACTTCAGAATTAAAAAGGTTTTAAAACAAACATTAAAAAGAATGAACAAGATAGGTAGTCTCATCCCTGAAAAATCCGTTCCAACCAGAGAAGCGTTCATGTCTTACAAGGACATGCAGAGAGGCGGAGAGAGCAGTGTTGTGCAGTGGTGAGCACACCTCCTTCTGACTGAAACCGCCCTCCTCAGATGTGGTCCCATAAAGGCCAAGCATCGCTCTGTAAGCTCGCCATGCCTTTATGTGCACAGCACGTCTACGCGGGAGCTCAGCAGCGTTGTGTCTGACTAATGCTGTTTAATTACATGCTTTGTTTAGGGACAAGCGGACCTTCTGAAATATGCTAAGAATGAGACCCTGGAGAACCTGAAGCAGATCCATTATGCAGCCGTTTCCTGTGGACTGAACAAACCAGGCACCGAAAACTCAGAGGCCCAGAAGCCACGCCGGAGCCTGGAAGTGATCCCCGAGAAAACCAGTGATGAAAATGGAGATTAAGGGGCCTCCCCAAGGACTCCCCACTGAGGACCAGTCAGCAAGCGCACTGCTCACTGATTCGGATAAGGTCTGGGATATTGTGCACAACTGGAATACCCAACTGCAGGCCATCACAGCTGTGAATGTACGTAGCAACCCACGTGTGAAGGCAAATAAACTCTTTAACACGAAACTCTGTCCTGGCCCAAACATGCTGTCTTTGTATACAAAGCGCCCTGAGCCCCACTGTGAAGGACAGTGCACTGCTGTAGTTCCTCTGTGAAAGCAGTTCCTCGGGTGGAAGTGGATCGGATGGTTGAATTCGTATTTATTGGTGAAACCGTGAATGTGCACACCTAACTGGTGTGTGTGTCCCGGTCTTGGCACTGCAGGGGATTTGGTGGCCTGCTTGCTGAGCCGTATTTACCAGCAGAATGTAAGAACCCAGGAGCTGAGGGCAGTGTGCAGTGTGGCTGGGCTGCCTGGCTAACGATGTGCTGTGTCAGCATGGGCAGCCGAGTGGAAGCCACACCTTGTACATAGTTTTTCATTGTATGATGCAGTGGTCACATTAAAGATATCTTTTATGGGATTTCTCCATCAGCAGTACATGCTTTTAGTGAAACCTTAACTTTTAAAACACTGTCTCTTTCAAGAAGCCAATTACTTGTTAAATGACTTCTAAATGTAAGTTACCAGAGTTACTATCTGGCTTTAAGGATGGCTGTGATGCAAGCTCAGACCCCACATGTCTGCTGCAGACGTTGAGTCACCACCCAGCCACGGGCTGCAGTTATTGAGCAGGAGTAGGGTGGGGCACGGTGTTCTTCCGTGCAGGGCCACCGATGACAGTGCCTTGGTTCCACCTGAGAATCTTTCTCCTTCACAGGGAAGGGCCCTGCACCAGTGAAGCTTTTAGCCTGATCTTTTATTTCCAAATGAGTGAAACTTCATGGTACTTTTGAGAGTCAAGAACCCTGTGGTCTATTTACTGCTTCCCACAAACCACACTTTCTTTCCCTTTGGAAGAGAGGCTCTGAATGGGCATTGGTTTGGTCAGTTGTTGGGGCAACCACTGACACAATAGATGGCCTGTGGCTGACCGCACAGTCCTTCCTCCCTTGGGCCATGCTCATGCAGGTGTGTGCTCCTAAACCCATGCCTTGCTCAGGTCCCACCGGGAGCCCTCTGATAATGCCACCTCCATTGCTGTGAGCCCTCTGATAACACCCATCTCAACTGGCCCTTGGTCAGATGTGAGTCTCACTGGAAAACTTTTCCATCGATGATCGCAGATAAACACCAGTCAGTATCTGAGGTTCTTGACTTAGAGATGAGCTCTTGATAGGGAGAAAACTGAGTGGAATACATATAGCAGAGCACAATTAGATGCACAAAGTAATGGGTAACATTGTTAGTGGTCCTTGAACTTAGCAAATAGCATTCAATTTGAAGCTTAAAACTCTAGAAATGATCTCCAAAGGTGACAAAATACAGTGAAGTGAAAATATGGCTGCATCTGCAATAATGGTGGGTATCATATGATGTGCAAGTCAAACGACTGTAATTGTAAGACACGTAATGTGTTGTAGCCTAAAATCGGGGATCTTAGAACTGAAGGAGTGGAAGCTGGGCATGAACCTGTGATCCCAGCACTCCCGAGACCTAGGTGGCTTACACTGTGAGACCCTGTCTCACAGCAACAGAACCGGGCTGTTGCTGCCATTCACACTGGCATGTTCCTTCCAGATACAGAAGCTGTAGGTGCCTGAGGCCTCAACATCCGTTAGGGTAACGTTGGTGCTACCAAGACAGGCTTCTGGTCTCCTTAAAGCAATGCCAAGTAGTGCAGAAGTGCGCACAGTGTCCGGCGTCTACTCTTTGTCCGTTTCCTGCTCTAAGGAATATTCCGTCTGTCACTGAGGACAGTGCAGTCAGCAGAGCCTGATTGGGTTCCCTTTTCCTCATTCAAATGGAAACAAAAGACATTTGTCAAACTGGGCAGGATCAAGGCTATGATTTACAGGCTGCTGGAAACAATTCTTTTGTAAAGGTCTCACTGGCTCACTCTAACAAACTATCCCACTGAGAAACAAAATCAAGATTCTTGCTTTGGGGCTTCAGAAATTGTGAGGGTCATCAGGTTGACTGCCCTTCATCATCTGCATCCATTCACCGGGAGCAACATGTGAGTTACCTTAGGTACAAATCCCCATGGGGTTGCCTGGTACATGAATTGACTGAATTGAATTGCACACACTCTCTCTGTTTCTGTCTCTGTTTCTCTCTCTCTCTCTCTCTCTCTCTCTCTCTCTCTCTCTCTCTCTCTCTCTCTCTCTCTCTCTCTGTGTGTGTGTGTGTGTGTGTGTGTGTGTGTGTGTGTGTGTGTGTGTGTGTCTGGGCTGTGTAATCTAAGACAGCACAGGAGCAATAGGCAAATCTTCACTGAAGACCCAGGAGAGTGCACAGAAAATGACAAACACCTGTTAGGTCCTATAGACACACAAAAAAAATCACATTGTGGGTGTGAATGAAGCCAAGGTAAGGGTGATGTCCTGCCCACAGAGTTAACCCAGGAACATCTCTGAACGTGCTAAGCATATTCTGCAACCTCTACACACCAAGTAAATTGATCCTCCACAGAAGTTTATCCTTTATAGACATGGTGAGTCTGGGTTTTTTGTTTGTTTGTTTATTTGTTTGTTTGTTTAATTATTGATTGGCTGGCTGCTTTTTACTAGCTATGGCTTCTGGATGATGGGAAAGAAGTCATAGAAACCTATCTGTTTATCTCTGGCACCTCAGGGCAGTGTGACCCAGGAGCCAGACTGTGCGGAGGGATACATTCTTCTTAGGCTGGATATTTAAGGTAGAATAAGGAGGTTGTCCTTGTCACCCAAATGGAGTTGGAGCCCTGTAGCTTGTCTTTGCTTCTTTATGGGTTCTTTCTTCCACCCTTCTCCACTTTATTTCTTTCAACCAATACTAAATAAGAGATAAAAAATAGAGAGGAAAGGAAAGAGATCCCTGAATAAAGTTGGGATGGAAAGGAGTGCCCGTTATCATTAGACTACTTCCTGATGATTAGGGGCATCAAATTCTCTGGGGCAAGTTTGATCTTTGCCATTAATATACTAATTTCTTCTTGTTTCTTCTTTGCACATGAGTACTTAATAAACTGCAATCAACAGGCAACAACCGACAACATTCAACCAGCAACCACCCCACCTCTAGGGGCCCTAGCATTTATATATTCACTGAAAAGTTCCTAGAATTCCAAACATCACACAATTGCAGAAACTGTCTGCAGTTGGCAAATGCCCCTACCAGAGGACAAGGCAAATCACAGCTGCTGTGGACAATCTGAAGCAGCCCCATGTCTCACACCTTGGATTAAAACAAAGACATATACAATTGTTTTTTTTAAGAAACCAAAATTCCAAAATTGTCACTACATTTTCCCTCTTCTGTTTTAGGCCATTAATTGTGCTGGATGTAGTGGGAAATTAGAAACAGAGACTTTTTTTTAATGAAATAAGCACTTTTTTGGATCAGTGACCAAGGATTTCCAGAGACTCTCCTGCTCAATTCTAATGTTTATAAGTTTTGATGGTACCATTTCCTATGGAAATATAAATATCTGGGTCCCCAATGCAAAACTTTCACTGGGTTCCATTCTGCTGTTAATGCATCCTTATAGTATATAGGCTATTTTGTTGGGTTGTTTTTTTTCTACCACCCTTCTCCACCCCAATCCCTTCAAATACCCCAATATTATGTAGAAGAGAAAAAAGGTTAGAGGGGAAAGAGGGCTTAAAACCTCTTTGAACTACTTCCTGCTGATTATGAGTGTTTCCACACTGAGGCAGTGTTGATATTCATTGTCAGGATATCTAACTTTTTTCATCTCTTTGCTTATGACTACTTGACAAAACACAGCAGCAGGGGCAACAGCAGCCTCCACAGGCCCTCTCACGAGTCCCGAGAATTCCAAAAGTAAACTACAACTGGCAAAAATCACACCCCTCCCAGAGCAAGACATAAATCATAATTAGTGGCTATGGACCTGAAGCAGCCCTGTATCCCACACCTGGGATTAAAACAAAAGAATATTTACATAACATAACTGGGTTTTTTAAGAAATCAAAATTCTCACTGTAGATTCTATTTTGAGTAGCCCAGTTTTTTGAACTTGTTTCACATAAGGGGAGTGCATCCCATATGAAGTCATGCCCTTTTTCAAATGCCTTAGATCTATGATTACTATAAGACCCCATCCTATCTCATCATAGCCTTGTTCCACACTGTTAGTAGCCATATGCTGTATGACTACTGGGAAAGCTGATAGTGGTTATCTCACCATACAGCAGCATGGTTGGTTTGAGATTAAGGTTTTCTTTTGAAATATTCTCCCACCTTTTCAGCTTTCCTCTGGCCTGCCCTCCCTCTGGCACAGTTTCTTTCCCTCTTTCCTCTTGCACAGTCACTGGAACTGAGCCTTTTTGTTTTCCTTTACCTAGTGTTCCTCACCTCACCAGTATTTCTACATCTACCTGCGGTGTTTCCAGTTGCACAGCCATTCTCCCAGCCTTTTGAAACAGAATATAAGAAGAAGAAAAAGAAAAAGAAAAAAACAAAACAAAACAAAACCAAGAACCAGAAAATCCCCTCTGAGAGCAAAGTGGGGGATATCCCAGTAGAAACAGCAACAATAAACATTTTGCTGGCATCTTGAAAAAAAAAGTCTATCCCTTCAGCCCCTGCCATTTTCTCTAAGGCATTGGAAATCAAATTCCCCATCCTGCCCAGCTATAAGTCTGGACATGACTTGTAGCTTGTCTTTACTACTTTGTGGGTTCTTCTTTCACCCTTCTCCACCCTTTTTCTTCTACCCTTTTAACTCTTAACACTAAATAAGAGAGAAAAAAGAGAGGGAAGGAAAGAGGACCATGAATAAAGTAAGGGGACCAGAAGGAGACAGAAAAGGGGCAACATTATTGTTAGACTACTTCCTGCTGATTAATAAGAACATTGAGTTTCTTGGGACAAGTTTGATCTTTGCCATCAGGATATCTAATGACTTCTTTTTGTTTCTTCTTTGCATACAGGACTACTTAACAAATGACAAACAACCAACAACCCACTAACAACCCCACCTCCAGGGTTCTAGAATTTACATATCCTCTGAAAAGTCCCCAGGATTCAAAATGTCACCCAATCTCAGAAACTATCTGCTGCTGACAAAGTCATGTCCTCACCAAAGCACAAGGCAGATCATAGTTGCTGTGGACAATTTGAAGCAGCCACATATCACCATACTATTTCTGTGTTTTTTTAAAAAAGAAACCAAAATTGCAAGACTGTCAATACAGGGCCGCACACAGGAGGGACAGTCACCCAGCTTGCATATACTTGTAGTCTGCAGCATGAGGCTTCTTTTAGGATATTGTAAATGCCAAGTTTAATGTACTCATACCATAGCCTTGCTTCAGCCATCCAGAGAACATGACAGCATTGACAGGAGGTCAATCTGCAGTTCCTGGTGGTTGCCTCTGAAGTCAACATGAGCAGATCTAATATTCTATCATCACCTGGAAGCACTTTCTATTGCTTGGATTTGTGAAAGAAGGGCTCTCTGTTGAGGCTATGAGCCAAGGAATATGCACAGGACCCTTGGTTCATACCATTTTGTGGTGGCTTAGAGCTTAAGTGTCTTTGAAAGGCTCATGTCTTACAGGCTCAGTGCTCAGTCTCAGCTATTAGGAGCTCTTAAATCATAGACATATTCTTGAAGGAGAGGCTGGGATGTCCACTCCCTCCTCTTCCTCTCCCTTTGCCTCCCTGAAAAGAGAAATTTCCTGTGGCATATGCTTATGCAGTGAAATTCTACCTTCCCACAGCCCTAACAAGGTGGCTTGAGCAGATATCTTCAGACAAAAGCACCCCCTCCCTACCCCTGGGACACAGTGGAAGGTCTGGGGATGGGGAGTGAGTTGGTTAACTTAGAGGAGCTAACATATATAAGTGCTTGGGAACTGTGGACTGCTGAGGACCATCAAGCAGGTCAGTGAGATAAGCCTGAGTGAAGGGAAGGCTGTGGAGAGGTAGATGACTTGTGGGCCTCAACAGGAGCCCAGTTCTCTTTTCCTCAAGGTAGTGCTAGACATTAGCTTTACTCATTCCATTGTTTTATAGGTCTTATTTAATTATAAGCAAACGTTTTCTTTTACCAAAAATAAAAGAGTTCAATTCTAGAAAATATAAATTTTAAAGTGCATGTAAGAAATGTCTCAGCAGGTAAAGGAACCTGTGTCAACCCTTACAGCCTATGCTTAGTCCTAGAACCCACATGGTAAAAGTAGCATCTAATTCCTGCATGTTGTTCTCTGACTTACACATATATCCCATGGCACATGCACATACACAACCAAATAGATAAATGTAAAAAATAATGAAGATTATGTGAAGTATATGGGAGGTGTACCCACCCCCCACTTCTCATACTAAATGCCACCACCAGACCCTTCATGGAAATGCTCAGATGCCATCAAAAAACGCATTAATTTCTCTGTGAAGTTCTGGCTTTAACAAATTTTCTGGACAAGCTATTGTCCATTAAGACCAAGAGTATTAAGCACTCAAAGACCAAAGCTGTGGGTCATTAAAAACAGGAAATCCTCTTCTTACTAGCTAGAGAGGTAGAGAGGACATAGGGCCTAAATTGTATTTAAAAATGTGACTGTTAGAACTTACAAGAACAAGGAGTAACATGAGAAAGCTCTCCTTAGATGACTGTACTTTACAAAAATATTATTCAAACATGATAATAGTTTTCTTTTCATATGGACAAAAGCTAAAGGATTTGATGACTTTATGACATGGACAGTGCATAAGGAATGAGAACTAAAACAGTAACTACACAACAAATAGACTTAAAATTAATATTACTATTTTAATTTTAAAAGAATGTTGAGGCATATAGAATGTGCACCATGACATGTTGTCCTTAGAGAAGAAAGGAATGTATCCGCACCAAGACAACAGTATGGAGTCTGTCTTAGTGTTCTATTGCTGTGAAGAGACATCATATCTACAGCAACTCTTTTAAAGGAAAACATTTAGTTGGGCCTGGCTTACAGGTTCCAAGGTTTAGTTCTACTCCTGCAAGGCTATACCTCCTAGTCCTTTTCAAACAGTGTCACTTGCTGATGTATGCATTCAGATACATGAGCCTATGGGACCTTTGTTATAAAAAACATCATATTCCACTCCCTTACCCCAATAAGCTTGTAGCCATATCATAATATAAAAGTACATTTAATTCAACTGCAAAAGCCCTTATAGTCTATCACAATCTCAACACCCATTGCTTGAAAGTCCAAAGTCTCTTTTGAGATTATGGCAATCTCTTAACCGTAACTCCCTGTGAAATCAAAATTAAGAAGCAGATCATATATTTCCAACATACACTGGCATAGGATATAATCACCATTCTAAAAGGGAAGACAAGGGCAGATCGAGGAAAGACTGAACTAAAGCAAGACCTAAAACCTGGTGGGCAAATTTCAGCCACTGCGACTCCATGTCTGATGTCAGTGTTCTTCAGATCTTCAACTCCTTTCAGCTTTGTTGACTGAAACATACTTGTCTCTCTTGGGCTGGTTCCACTCCCTGTTAGCAGCTCTCTAGCATCTTCAACATCTTGTGGTTTCTAAGGCAACCCAGGTTTTACCTTCACTGCCTCACACAGTGGCCTCTCTGGGCCTACACACACACACACACACACACACACACACACACACACACACACACACACACACACACACACACCTGCCACATGCCTTGCCTCAGGGGCTTTCCTTTGCCACAGAGGGAGATTTCACAACCACTTTCTTACAGCCTTCACTCTAAGCCAGAACCACATGGCTAAGGCCGTCAAGTTCTGCTGCTTGCTGGGCTGGAATTGTTCAACTTCACCTGCCCCAATTTTCGGCTATTGGGGGTTTCCTTCACTGCATAAAGCTTTGATTTTTAAAATCCTTTCCACCCAGCATTCTGCTGCCTACAGGAAACATACCTCAGAGACAAAGACAGACACTACCTCAGAGTAAAAGGCTGGAACACAACTTACCAAGCAAATGGTTTGAAGAAGCAAGCTGGAGTAGCCATTCTAATATCAAATAAAATCGATTTTCAACCAAAAGTCATCAAAAAAGATAAGGACACTTCATATTCATCAAAGGAAAAATCCACCAAGATGAACTCTCAATCCTAAATATCTATGCTCCAAATACAAGGGCACCTACATACATAAAAGAAATCTTACTAAAGCTCAAAGCACACATTGCACCTCACACAATAATAGTAGGAGATTTCAACACCCCACTCTCATCAATGGACAGATCATGGAAACAGAAATTAAACAGAGACATAGACAGACTAAGAGAAGTCATGAACCAAATGGACTTAACAGATATTCATAGAACATTCTATCCTAAAACAAAAGGATATACCTTCTTCTCACCACCTCATGGTACTTTCTCCAAAAAAAAAAAAATATATATGTTATGTTTTATGACCATATAATTGGTCATAAAACAGGCCTCAATATTTACAGAATAATAGAAATAATCCCATGCATCCTATCAGTCCACCACAGGCTAAAGCTGGTCTTCAATAACAATAAGGAAAGAATGCCCACATATACATGGAAGTTGAACAATGCTCTACTCAATGATAACCTGGTCAAGGAAGAAATAAAGAAAGAAATTAAAGACTTTTTAGAATTTAATGAAAATGAAGGTACAACATACCCAAACTTATGGGACACAATGAAAGCTGTGCTAAGAGGAAAACTCATAGCTCTGAGTGCCTGCGGAAAGAAACAGGAAAGAGCATGTGTCAGCAGCTTGACAGCACACCTAAAAGCTCTAGAACAAAAAGAAGTAAATACACCCAGGAGGAGTAGAAGGCAGGAAATAATCAAACTCAGAGCTGAAATCAACCAAATAGAAACAAAAAGGACCATAGAAAGAATCAACAGAACCAAAAGCTGGTTCTTTGAGAAAATCAACAAGATAGACCAGACTAACGAGAGGACACAGAGAGTGTGTCCAAATTAACAAAAATCAGAAATGAAAACGGAGACATAACTACAGAATCAGAGGAAATTAAAAAATCAACAGATCCTACTACAAAAGCCTATATTCAACAAAACTTGAAAATCTGCAGGAAATGGACAATTTCCTAGACAGATACCAGGTACCGAAGTTAAATCAGGAACAGATAAACCAGTTAAACAACCCCATATCTCCTAAGGAAATAGAAGCAGTCATTAAAGGTCTCCCAACCAAACAGAGCCCAGGCTGCTGCACGGCTTTGCATGTAACTCTATTGCTTTGCATGTAACTCTATTGCTTTTCATTGGGTTTGATCCCTCCCCGACCCTCCCCCATTTTGTCCTTTCTCTGAGTACATCTGTCAAATCGTTTATAAAATGTACATTTTCAGTCTTTTAATGTTCAAAAACTTTGTTTTCAGAGTTTATCTAAAGTTTGGCTAGGCATCTAATGCTAGGTTCAACACCATTTTCTCTCTGAGTGTTGGAGCCCTGTTGCGTTGTCCTCTAGTGGTGAAGGTATTTCTTCCTAACTTACTCTTTCACTTTCTTGGGGAGTTTTTAATTGCATTTACTTCCAATAATCATGGCAGTGTAGACTGGCTTTTTCATTCATCTGTTCAAAAGTTTTTTTTTCTGTTTTTAGAGCGCCTGAAACCCAAGAGGTTCACCTCCTGAACGTCTCATTGTGGGTGGGTGGTGGGTAGAAGAGATGGTCTTAGAGACACATGAATGCCTAAGGTGTTCGCAGAGGGGGACTTTCTGAGGTGACACCTGAGATGAACCATGAATGACTAGGACCCATGGGACAAACACTAGGAAAACTGAGGCATGGGCCAAAGGACTGAGGTGGGAATGGATAGAGTGTTCAGGACAGAAGTGAGACAAATGGCTGGAGAACACAGCAAGAAGACAGAGATGAGGGTCACAGAGCCTGTGGAGCCAGAGAAGGTGGGGTGTCGGGTGACCTGGCTTCTGCGTGAACAGTCACTTAGGCTGCAGAGTATAGAAAGCGAGGCAGGAATGATGTCTAAGCTTCTGATGTGAGCCAGGGGAGCCAACAGGGCAAGACAGAAAATGAAGCCAAACCTCACTTACACCCTGGCAACTGAGGAGAGGACCTAATGCAGAGCGGAGAAGGCTTGGGGGAATGCAGGATGAGAAGAGTTCTCTGAAACATGCTGTTTGGTCCAAATGGAGATAGGCAATTGGATCTTGTGTGTATTCAGATGTCAGGCAGGCTTGAACAGTATCACAGCTCACTGCAGTCTGTCACTGCTCTACACCCAGTCTCCAGAGCTCTTTTACTGTGAAATCTTGTGTGTCATCAATTTTAACCCTCCCTACTGTTTATTTAATTATACAGTTCTGTTTATTCTTTCTAGAACCCTCCTTGATGGACATGAAGCTCCTGGATCAATCCATGCTAAGAGTACACACACACACACACACACACACACACACACACACACACACACACACACTCCATTTCTTCCTTAGCTCTTGATCTGTGTCTTAGCTTAAGTTTCTCAACTCTTGCTTTCTGTCAATTCATCCTCATGACCATGTGCTCTTATTTGGAAACATTAGAACCCTTGTAAATTGCTCTCTTTCTGAGGTCTTTCCTTTCTGAGTAGTTCTGTGTGTCTTGCTCTTCCCCCTTGTACTAGTCCTCTATTTTAAGTCAGGAGGCATGAGACTCAGCTCATGTTTCTGGAAAAGAGGCACTTCTAGGCATGTCTGGGATGCTTTCCTTGCAGTATGCTGCCCTCTGACCTTTGTGTAGAGTGTGCCTATTAACTGCACAAGCAGAACCAGCAAGCAAGATGATATCTTAAGTGGTTTTCAACTTCACGAGGAATGAGCTCTTCTGACAGAAAACCAATGACCGATCACAGACACCTGCCAGCTACAAGTCCCCAATGACTTCCTGTATTCTCAAGGACAAGGGTCCACAATAGCTCAGAGACAGGAACTCACCTGGTGATGGTGTCTCAGGAGACTGGGTCCCCCACTTCTGTAAGAAAAACTGTACTTCTGGAGAGAGTTCAAAGGCAGTGAGGGTTGGGGCGGGTGCCATATGACCAATTGCTTTAGAGGGGCTGCTGATGCAAAGGTAATTTTAGCTGTGCCTGGTACCTGGTACCTAATCCTCAAAGTGGAGATGTTGAGGAACAAGAATCTCTGTGAGTTCAGAGCAGCCCAGTCTATGTAGTGAGTTCGATGCTAGCCCAGCCTCAGCAGTCATAAACAAACTAAAACAAATAAATCTTTAAGTCAATTTCATGAAATTTCTACTACTTTTGTAAAATTACAGAAACTAAATTATGGGGAAATTCCTACTAAGTGGGCCTTTGGAGAAGGTGAATGTATTAGAATGTCTCTCTTTCCCAGCAGGGATGCCATGGAAGTGGATTCAGAAATGGGGTCAAGGACACACTACAGTACCTGTAGTATGAAGGTGGGCATTACTGGCGCCTCCTTTTCATTCTCCAGAGAATGGGAAGGAAGAGTAACCCTTCAGTGGTGTGTGTGAAGATCTTGTCTTTTCCTCCTACATCCATCATTGACTTGTGGCATTGCCTGCGCCAAGAAAATATGTAAAATCAACATGAATGATAATTAAGGGGCAAGGCTAAGTAACGTCAGACTGATTGCAAGAGAGCAAGGCAGGATCCATGGAGATGTAGGTGAGGTGGCCTGTCCCAGCCACAGCTCCAGCCAGCCCAGAGCCCACTGCCATGCTGAAGCCAGCACGGATGTCCTGCAGGACACCATAGGATAACGGTGCAGTCCCAGCTGGTGGGAAGTCTCAGGAACTGCATTTGTGCTGTGCAGCTGACTTCCACTGCTGCCCGCATTCATTATTTAAAACCTAAATAAAAATGGAGGCCGGCAGTCATTCTGAATTAATTAGCTTTTCTGGCAGCTGCCATCTGAGAATTAGGAATTATCCAGAGCCAGTAAATTCTAGCTGAAACTTTTCTTGTGTGGTATCAGATTGGATTAAAGGAAATGGCGTGGGGAAATTAAACGCTGCGCCTTTCTTACTGCTTTGGTTGCCTGTAGATAACCATTTTTCATGGTGATAAGTAGATCATAACGTCTAACAATAATACATCCAGATAAACAGGCTGAGGAGCCCACACAGCTCTGATTTTGCTTCCTAGGCAGCTTGCTGTTTACTGAAGAGCATCTGAACTTTACCTGTGAGAGATTTTCAAGACCAAGTTTGATCTAGATTTCTCAAGGAATCTCCCAAACTGAGTTTGTGTGTTTGCCTTTGATCACCTGGGGTTCCTGATCCTGAAAGGGGCACCAAGATAATGAGATGAGAATCAGGAGCTCAGAGCTAGGCTGGCTGCATGGGGCCCTGCCCACCCTGCCCAAGATACTAGGAGCAGCCATTTTGAAGAGGACACCTTGACAGGAGATGAGCTGGATTCCCTGCATCCAAAAGCAACTCTAGGTAACAGGGTTACACGTTAAGATGACTGGAAGAGACTGAAAGAAAAGTGTAAGGGTAGTACTGATGCTGAGGTCCTCTTCCCCAAATGGTTCTTGGCCTGTCAGTAAAGAAGGCATGGGCCAATTGCTGGGCGGAAGGTTAGGTGGGACTTCCGGGAGGCAAGCAGACAAAACACAAGGGAGGAGCGTTCACCAGGCTTCTGATGGAGAAAAGTTGACCATCCGTGTGAGATCTCGAAACAAATCCTATAGGCAGGGGGCTGGGGATGTAACTGAGCAGCTAAAGTTGGGGCAGGCGGGAGGTGGGGAGCTAAAAATATCAATACGGGCGCTTTTCCGCAATAAGGGCGCTTTTCCGGGTGGGAGATAAGAAGCGCCTAGCAATTGTGTCAAGACAGCAAGTTGAAAATGAGCAACTGTGTGTCTTTTATTCGTGGATTCAAGGGAAGCTGAGTGGGGATTGGTAGTGTGGCATGTTCCCCAAGCTTATGCAGGATAGCAAAATCTACCTGCAAACAGAAAAGCCATCCAGTGACCGGCCCAACTTGGGATCTATCCTATGGGTGGGCACCAAACCCTGACACTATTACTGATACCGTATTGTGCTTGCAGACAGGAGCCTGGCATGACTGGCTGTCCTCTGAGAGGCTCTACCAGCAGCTGACTGAGACAGTTGCAAATAAAGCCAACCATTGGACTGAGGTCAGGGACCCCTATGGAAAAGTTAGGGGAAGGACTGAAGGAGCTGGAAGGGATTGCAACCCCATAGGAAGACCATCAGTGTCAACTAACTCGAACCCCTGGGAGCTCCCAGAGACTGAGCCACCAACCACACAAGCTGGTCCATGGCCCCTGGCACATATGCAGCAGAGGGCTGCCTTGTCTGTCCTCAGTGGGAGAGAATGCACCTAGTCCTGTAGAGACTTGATGCCACAAGGAAGAGGTGTGTGTGTGTGTGGCGGGGTTGGGGGGGTGTAAGATAGGGGGGAGGCGGGGGAGGGGGAAGAAGATAGAGTAGAGAGCATCCTCTCACAGACAAAGGGGAGGGGAGGTGGGTGAAGAACTCTTGAAGGGGCAAATTTAGAATGTAAATAAATAAAACAATTAAAAAATAAAATGCAAAAAAGATAGCTGGAGGGAGGAAAGAGTCTTGGGATTCATAAGTGAAATGTCACTTAATTTACACTGAATGGGAAATTTAAATAGTGCCCACACTCTGAGGCAAGTTGGAGGCTTTATGTCATTGTGACTGAATTTCAGGCATAAAGCCCAAGTTAGGCGACACTTCCATGTCTTAAAAAATCAACAATAAAAAAAAAAAAAAAAGTCTGCTGATTAATCTCATCAACTTGTCTTGACTGAGAAATGGCTGGGGTTTGGGAAGGCAGCCCCGGGTGTCTGCCAGGGGATTTGCAGAGGTGCCTGGGCTCTCTGGCCAATGAATGGTAAGAAGACATTTAGGAAGGGGGTGAGAGGTTGGAAGTGGGACCTGCTTTGGGGGAGTAGACATTGTGTCTTTTCCTGGCTAATGCTCTAAGGCCTTTCCTCTGCTTCATGTCTGCCTTACTCCAGGCCCAGAAATATGGAGCCAAGAGACCAAAGCCCCCTCAACTGCTCAACCAGCCTTCCCTTGTTATTCCTGTCAGGTAGTCTGTCATAGCACCACATTAAAGCATGAAAGGATTTGTGAAGAGACACATCTGGGGAAAGATGGGCACCTCACCCCAGTTCCAGGCAAGGAGGCAAGGAGCCTCAGACAAGGAAGACCTCTGGGCTGTTCTCTAAGGACTCATCCATCCCAAACCCAGTGGCTTGAATGACAAGAACTCATTTAGCTAACAAGTCTGGGCTAGTGCTCTAAGTCACATGTCAAGGGCAGGGCCTTAGATCAGTCATGCAGGTCCTAACATGGTACTCCTAGATAAGGAATAGAGCTGAGTGGGGTTTGCCTGATGCTGTCGCTCTCATCAGAGGCTGGGCTTCTATACACTGCGCTCACACAGCAAGCAGCCACATACAGGACTCTGTAGGACTGAGGCTCTTGAAGGCGTGCCTATGTGTCTGCAGCTCCTTGCTGGCCAAAACTAGTCACTATACCAGCCCCGATCCAGGGAACATTCCTCCTTTACCCAACAGGAGCAACACTGAAAACATACTGGACGGGAGTGTGGCTATTGGAGGGGTGGTGGATCCAAGCTGATTATTTAAGAATCTACAGAGAACTAAAATGATGCAGTTACTAGGCTCGGTGGATTCCATGTCTTCATAATTTAAGAATGTTGTGTTGAAAGACTAGGGCTATTAGAGTAACCTAGAATAGACACACACACATAGAGAGAGGAGAGAGAGAGAGATAGAGAGAGAGAGAGGAGACAGACAGACAGGGATCTCACATCAGCACCAACACTAGAAAGCTTCAGAGTATGAAAAACCATCTCCCTAAAAGAGTAGGCAAGAAAGATCTTAGGCCAGCCTCTTCCCATGTGACCCTCAGAAATGACAAAGTACCTGCTCTCTAAGTATCAAAGTACCTGAGTTTGAAGCCCCAAGAACCCATGTTAAAAACAAAATAACAACAAAACCCAGGCATGATAACACATGTCTGAAACCCCAGTGTCTCCAGTGTCTGGGGACTCCAGTGTCCCCAGGGGTTGGTGGACAGAGATAGGTAGATCCCTGAAGCTCATTGGCCAGCCAGTCCACCGAGTCAGTGACCCTGTCCAGGTTCAGTGAGAGACCTGTCTCAAAGAGTAAATTCAGTAAACAATGAAGGAACACTCCCCCAAGTGCCCATGCATGGCACATGTGCCTCTGTGCACACACTGGAGCACATTCTGCTGTATTAGTTTTCTGTTGCGGTAATAAACACCATGACCAAAAGCACCTCATTTTAGCTACTCCAGAATGAGAGCCCATGGTGATGGAGAGGCACAGCAGCAGGCGCTGGAACAGGAAGCTGAGAGAGTACATCTCAGCTGCACACACGATGCAGAGGAAGAGAAGGAAGCAGGAAGAGGTGCTACACTTTTGGAGCCAGCACCAGTGATCTGCTTCCCTTAGCAAGGCTGCACCTTCTAAGGTCCCTTCCCCACACCCCAACACACACACCCTGCCTTGGGGAAGCACCAGCACCAGGAGGGCAAGTAATCAAATACCTGAGCCTGTGGGAATATCCTCATTCAAATCACACACACACACACACACACACACCCCTCATGGAAGAAAGAAGGGAGGGACAGAGGAGCCAGAATCTACGTAATTATCAAGGGACAGTGGGCATTGGAGCACTGACTATCCTAGAGTCACCGGACCTGAGCTAGGTTCTCCTGGATCTGGGTTGGGGAGACTTACCTGAACTCAGTCTCGATATTCAGACAATCCTTGAGGTAACATCAACCAAGCCAGCAGGGGTGAGAGAAAAACCCTGTCTCAGAATGAAACAAAAGCAAAATAGGCCTTCCCTGGGCAGAGTCAAGGGTTAAAAAGTTGTATTCGTGTGGTAGCATGCATCACAGGGTACTGAGTGCACTGACAAAAAGTGTGCTTTCTTCTCTGCCAAACCAGTATCATGAGAGTGCCTGAGGGCTCTGCATAGCTCATGCATGTGCACATACACATGTGCATACACACTTGTGTGCATACACAGCCATGCGCATACACACCAGGTGTTATATGTCACTGCAGAATAGCATACTGCTCTGCACACATTCGCAGTGGTCTATGTAGCTCTCTGTCAGTTGGTGTTTTTCATGTTTTAAGAGTAAATTTCAGTTTACAGACTCTTTCCTGATCAAGATGTAGACCTTTTGGTTCGTCCTCCAGCACCATGTCTGCCTGCATGCTGCCACGTTTCCCCGCCATGACAATAATGGACCTCTGAAACTGTAAGATAGCCCCAACTGAGTGTTTTCCTCTTTGAGAGTTGCCTTGGTGTCTCTTCACAGATAGAGTCAGCACCTTTCTTTGTGGTGGCCAGAAAATCCCAATGACCAGAAGATCTGGATGAATAGCTCTGTGTGCTGAGGTATATCCATGTCCTGGTGTGCTATAGAGCGACAAAAGGAGCAAGCTGGTGGCCTACAGCTTTGCAGTTTTATGAGATCCCATTTGTTGATTCTTGATCTTAGAGCATAAGCCATTGGTGTTTTGTTCAGTAAATTTTCCCCAGTGCCCTTGTGTTTGAGATGCTTCCCCACTTTTTCTTCTATTAGTTTGAGTGTACCTGGTTTGATGTGGAGGTCCTTGATCCACTTGGACTTAAGCTTTGTACAGGGTGATAAGGATGGATCGATCTGCATTCTTCTACATGTTGACCTCCAGTTGAACCAGCACCATTTGCTGAAAATGCTATCTTTGTTCCATTGGATGGTTTTGGCTCCTTTGTCAAAAATCAAGTGACCATAGGTGTGTGGGTTCATTTCTGGTTCCTCAACTGTGTTCCATTGATCTACCTGCCTGTCTCTGTACCAATACTATACAGTTTTTATCACCATTGCTCTATTGTACAGTTTGAGGTCAGGGATGGTGATTCCCCAGAAGTTCTTCGATTGTTGAGGATACTTTTCACTATCCTGTTTTTGTTTTTTGTTCTGTTTTTGTTTTTTGTTATTCCAAATGAATTTGCAAATTGCTCTGTCTAACTCTATGAAGAATCGAGTAGGAATTTTGATGGAGATTGCATTGAATCTGTAGATTGCTTTTGGCAAGATGGCCATTTTTACTATATTACTCCTGCTAATCTATGAGATGGGAGATCATTTCATCTGAGATTTTCTTCGATTTCTTTCTTCAGGGACTTGAAGTTCTTGTCATACAGAACTTTTACTTGCTTAGTCAGAGTCACATTAGGATATTTGTGACTATTGTGAAGCAACTTCTTCCCCTAATTCCTTTCTCATTCCTTTGTTTAGCCTCTAAGTAGAGCAAGGCTACTGATTTGTTAGAGTTAATTTTGTATCTACCCATTTTGCTGAAGTTGTTTATCAACTGTAGGAGCTCTCTGGTGGAATTTTTGGGGTCACTTATGTATACTGTCATATCATCTTCAAATAGTAATATTTTGACTACCTCCTTCCCAATTTGTATCCTTTGAGTTCTGTTTGTTGTGTATTTGCTCTGGCCAGGACTTTGAGTACCATATTGAAGAGATAGGGAGAGAGCGGGCGGCCTTCTTTCCCCCGATCTTAGCAGGTTTGCCTCTTGTTTCTCTCCATTTAATTTGTTGGATGTTGGTTTGCTGTATGTTGTTTTATTATGTTTAGGTATGGACCTTGAATTCCTGATCTCTCTAATACTTTTAACATAAAAGGGTGTTGTATTTTGTCAAAGACTTTTTCAGTATTTAATGGGATGATCGTGTTGTTTTGTTTTGTTTTGTTTTTTCCTTTGAGTTTGTTTATATACTGGGTTTACTTGATGGATTACTATATTGAACCATCCCTGAATCCCTTGAATGAAACCTACATGATCATGATGAATGATCATTTTAATGTGTTCTTGGATTTGGTTTGTAAGAATTTTCATTGAGCATTTTTGCACCAATAGTCATAAGGGAATTTGGACTGAAGTTCTCTTTCTTTGTGTGGCTTGGGTATAAGTATAATTGTGGCTTCATAGAATGATTGGGTAATGTTCCTTCTGTTTATATTTTGTGGAATAATTGAAGATTATTGGTATTAGATTCTTCTTTGAAAGTCTGATAGAATTCAACTCTTTCAATCCTTTCTCTAATTCCTCCAACGGGGGTCCCGTTCTCAGTTCAGTGGTTTGCTGCTAGCATTCACCTCTGTATTTGACGTGTTCTTGCTGTGTATCTAAGGAGACATCTATATCCAGTTTCTGTCACCAGGCTTAGCTTGATCAATCTCACTTACTTTTGGTGGGGATATATATATATATATGGGCCACATGTGGGGCAGGCTTTGAATGGTCCTTCCTTCAGTCTCTGCTCCAAACTTTGCCTCCATATCCCCTCCTATGAATATTTTTGTTCCCTCTCTTAAGGAGTGAAGCATCCACATTTTGGTTATCCTTCTTCTTGAGCTTCATGTCTGTGGGTTGCATCTTGGGTAATTCCAGCTTTTGGGCTAATATCCACTTATCAGTGAGTGCATACCATGACGGAATACATGGAATGATATTTTCTAGTTCCATCCATTTGCCTATGAATTTCCTGAAGTCATTGTTTTTGATAGCTGAGTAATATTCCATTGTGTAGATGTACCACATTTTCTGTATCCATTCCTCTGTTTGAAGGCATCTGGGTTCTTTCCAGCTTCTGACTATTATAAATAAGGCTGCTATGAACATAGTGGAGCATGTGTCCTTGTTGTATGTTGGAGCATCTTTTGGATATATGCCCAGGAGTGATATAGCTGGGTCCTCAGGTAGTTCTATGTCCAATTTTCTGAGGAACCACCAGACTGATTTCAAGAGTGGTTGTACTAGTTTGCAATTGATGGGAGACTTTGATGACTGCTTCTGTTTCTTTAGGGGTTATGAGACTGTTTAAATGGTTTATCTGATCCTGATTTAACTTTGGTACCTGGTATCTGTCTAGAAAATCATCCATTTCATCTAGATTTTCCAGTTTTGTTGAATATAGAGTTTTATAGTAGGATCTGATCATTTTTTAATTTCCTTAGTTTCTGTTGTTATGTCTCCCTTTTCAGTCCTGATTTTGTTAATTTGGATACTGTCTCTGTGCCCTCCAGTTAGTTGGGCTCAGGGTTTATTTATTGTGTTGATTTTTCTCAAAGAATCAGCTCCTGGTTTCGTTGATTCTCTTTGTATAGTTCTTTTTGTTTCTACTTGGTTGTTTTCAGCCCTGAGTTTATTTGCTGCCTTCTATTTCTCTTGTGTGTATTTGCCTCTTTTGATTGTAGAGCTTTCAGATGTGCTGTTAAGCTGCTAGTGTATGCTCTCTCCGATTTTAAAGGAGTCACTCAGGGCTGAGTTTTCCTCTTAGCACTGCGTTCATTGTGTCCCATAAGTTTTGGTCTGCTGTGCTTTCATTTTCATTAAATTTTAAAAAGTCTTTAATTTCTTTATTTTGTCCCTGACCAAGTTATCTTTGGGTAGATAGTTGTTTGGCTTCCATGTGTATGTGGGCTTTCTGTTGTTTTCATTGTTATTGAAACACAGCCATATTCTGTGGTGGTCTGATAGAATACATGGGATTAATTCAATGTTCTTGTGTTGGTTAAGGTTTGTTTTGTGTCCTGTTTTGTGGTCGATTTTCAAGAAGGTATTATGAGGTGCTGAAAAGAAGGTATATTCTTTTGTTTTAGGCAAAATGGTCTGTGAAATCCATTTGGTTCATAAGTTCTATTAGGTTTCACTGTGTCTCTGTTTAGTTTCTGTTTCCATGATCTGTCCATTTGTGAGAGTGGGGTGTTAAAGTTTATTATTGTGTGAGGTTCAGTGTGTGCTTTGGGCTTCGGTAACATTTCTTTTACAAATGTGGGTGCTCTTGCATTGAGAATTCATCTTGGTGGATTTTTCTTTTGGTGAATCTGTAGTGTCCTTCCCCATCTTTTTTGATAACTTTTGGTTGAAAGTCAATTTTTTTGGACATCAATATGGCTATTCCAGCTTGTTTTTTGGAACCCCTTACTTGGAAAATTTTTTCTAGCCTTTACTTTGAGGTAGTGCCTGTCTTGGTCACTGAGGTGTGTTTCCTGTATGCAGCAAAATTCTGGGTCCTGTTTACATATCTAGCCTATTAGCCTATATCTTTTTATGGGGTAGTTGAGTTCATTTATATTGAGAGATATGGGGACTGTTGCTTCCTGTTATTTTGTTGTTAGAGGTGGGATTATGCTTGTGTGTTCATCTTCTTTTGGGTTTGTTGTGAGAAGATTAATTTCCTGTTTTTTCTTGGCTGTAGTTTCCCTCCTTGTGCTGGACTTTTCTATTATCCTCTGTAGGGCTGGATTATTGGAAATATATTGTTTAAATTTGGTTTTACCTTGGAATACCTTGGTTACTTCATCTATAGTAATTGAGAGTTTTCGTGATATCCATTTTCATATTTTTAAACTCTAAGCCTCCAGTCATGAGCAGGCCATGGAGTGAGTTTGAAGGATTCCATAAGCACTTAGAATGTAATAGAATAAACAAGGTGAAGTAGACGTGATAGGGTGGAAGGTTTCAGAATCAGACAGGTTTATTGCCAAGACGACAAAGCTATTTCCTGACCATTCTGGAATTCAGCGTGTGATGCAGGCAGGTGACTAACAATGGCCACAGCTGTGCCCCTAGGAGGGCCAATCCTGAAAGGAAGCCCATATCCAGTTCCCCAGGTGAGGCTATGGAAGGCCCAATTTTTCTTCTAGGTGAAGCTGCCTTTGACACTGATGGGACATTCTTGAATACTGGAAACTCACAGTGGGCTGGGTGCCTGAAACCCAGTGTGAAGATCAACAGGAAACCTCCCACTAACACTCAGGTGAAAGACAAAAGAACTTTCCTTCCACCATGAACACTTCAAAGATGCACTTTCTCTTACCAATATACTTTGGTTTTTCTTTTTAAAATTTTTATTCATTGCTCTTTAGAGACAGGGAGTAGCCCTGGTTGACCTGAAAATTGCTGTGTAGCTCAGGCTTTTAGGTTAAAATTTCTTTTCAGGCTTGCTACTTCTGAACATGGTGCCTGCCCTGGAGTATGGCTGATATACCCAGAGTCACTCCATTGCTGATGCCCCTCCCTCAGAAGGTAACATTGTAAAGAGCTTCTTAGTTAGGGGTAGGACGTTGTGCCCACCTCCACTTCTCTGTGCTGAGAATTTGCCTGGTTTGAAATTATATAGGTCTTTTGTGTTGTCACAGTCTCTGTGAATTCAGATGTGTGCCAGTTCTGCTATGTCTGGAAAATGTTATTTTTTTTAACAAAATCTCAATCGTTCAATCTTACCAATGAATACTTGGGAGCCAGATGCCTGTCAGATCAGATAGGCAGAGAGCTGTCCTTCCTCTACAGCCAACAAAGCAAAAGGAAGTTCTCCCTGCCATCTCAAAACCCCTCAAACTGAATGCCCCTCCCTTCTATTTCCTGTGTGTCCCTCTATCCCTCCTGACTCCCTCCTGCTCAGTAGTTTTTCTCTTAATAACTCTGTTTATTTCCTGTCAGCTGGTTACTTGCTCCACCTTTTGACTTATTGTTGGCTTCACTAAATCCTGTTTACAATATTCAAGCAGAAAGCTCTTGGATTAAAAGTATGTGCTAACCCTGAGCCACAACACAACTGGAAACAAGTTTTTCCAGTAAATAACACAACCTTGGGGTTCATAGTGTGATAAAATATCCTGCAACATTTCCTGCCTTTCTCTAAACAAAAAGGAAAGATTTTAACTCTAGCACAGTAAAACTATTTTTAAGATGAAGCTATCTATTTCTGACAAGCTTTCCACAATGTCCAGCTTGGTTGTATTTAGCAGTCTTAGGATTGTTTTTGAAGAGTTAAATTTCAAAAAGTTAGTCATAAACAAGGTCCGGACGGACGTGCCTGAGGGAGAGATAGGAATAGGACTTGCCGGACCAGCTATCAGCCCCAAGGACATTGACCATTTGGAGCCACCCCTCCCCTTCCTTCACTCCCTAGAGGTGAGTCATCCCCCTGCTGAGTGTGATGGATCATCCCACCCCACATTGCTGAGCGGCTAGGTAGCACGTACTCCTTGCTGATGTAATTTCGCGCCGAAAGTAACTGTGCACCATTTGAATTGACCAATCATGTGTAACCGAGAGAATGCCCCTAACCTCCCCTATATAAACCCCCGTGTTTGGAAACTCGTGGTCGATTCCTCTGTCTCCTGTGTGAGATACGTATCGACCCGGGATCCCGTATCGACCCGGGATCCCGCTAATAAAGCTACCTCTTGCTGTTACATCAAGACTGGCTACTCGTGATTCCTGGGGGCACCCCACCCCGAGATTGGAGCGAGAGACTCGCCCCCCCCCCCCCGTACAGGGGAGCACTCTTTCATTTTGAGTTCAAAGTTCTGTAAAATGTTCATGTCTGTGCCCTATGAACTGAGCAATTTGAATGTCTTGAGCAGTTTGTAGTGTTTGCAGCTTAGTGGCAATCCTGGCTAGGTAAAATACAGAAGTCAACTCAAAGGTGTCCACTGTTTGTGCAGAACCTGGTGGCAGACGGGGAGTGGGGCAGTTTTTCTCAGTGGTTAGCACAACCACGATCCAGGTAGATTCATCATTGCAGGACCCCATCATCTTCTTAGAGATCTCAAAGGTTACTGTTAGCAATAGATAGACAACTTAAAATATTTTAAGTGCTATGTACAGCAGACGTCAGAAAGGTTTGAGGACCACCATGCTCTATTAAGTACATCCAAGGTACAAACTCTTCCTAGTAACCTGCTTCAAAACATGTACAGGGAGCTGGATGAAGCTTATGGTAATGGAATTTGGTTATACAAAGACGAAGTAGGGCATAGCCTTAATAATTTCCTTGGTATGTTGTTGCAGTAGCCTCTCCAACCCGAATATGCCCGTGCAAAGAAAACACAACTCGGTTAATATGAGTACAAGCTCGAGGCTAGACTGGGCAGACCTACCTCTACACTGTCCTGTTCCCCGGCTGTGAAATCCCTCATAACTTGAGGTCATGTGCTTCAGCTCCATCTTTCTCCACCCCTCACCCCTTCTCTCTTCTCTTCTCCTCCAATTTCCCTTCCTCTGCTCTCTCCTTTATTTTACAAATTAAATGGGGAGAAGGTTTTGAAGTAGTCACCCGAGTCCTGGGGCAGCGGAATTAGCATCAAAATACAGGTAACTCCAGGACAAACCACAACAGTATGTTACCAAGTGGTAGGAAAAATACTTTCTTCAAACCTTTGTTGTTAACAGTGTTTCTTAATGAAACTCTGAGGCTTCTAGACATTCCCTACTAATAGCTGATCAATTTCATCATTACACTGGGCCAGAGGGCCTAGTAGACCTGTATGGGATTTATATGTGTTATATACCGTGGATGATTTCTATTTCTTATTAGATGTTGTAGTTGTAGCAAAATTAATTCTGAACCATCAGGAATGAGTTTAGGAGTTTCAATATGTAAACCACTCTTTCTGCATATTGAGAATCAGTAACCATATTAAGAGATTCAGGAAAAATCTAATACAGTAAGAATGATATACAGCTCTGATTTTTTTTATCTGAATCATAAGGGCTCTGAGCAACATTACTTATTTTCCCTGACTTATAACCTTCTATCCTGATTTATTTGCATTAGAATGTAGGGGCTCCAGAAATTGTTGTCTCTTTACTATATGAGGGAGAATCTAATTAGCTCTTTTCATATACTGAAGTCTCTTGCTTTTTGGATATTTGTTGTTAATCTCCCCAAAAAATTACTGCAAGCTCTTTGCCAAGGTTCATTTTCTACTCATAATGGGACAATTTCAGTGTTAGTCAAAGGTATCACAATTTCTGCTGTGTCTATTCCTGCTAATTGACAAAGTGTCATTTTCAATCCAGAATCAATTCAGAAACTGTTTCTACATAGGTCTTTAATCTTTTACTCTGTTTGTGAGCTAAAACAACAACAACAACAACAACAACAACAACAACAACAACAAAATGACCTAGTCTAAGATGTTATCCTGAAAGACCGCTCCCCATGAGTCTTAACTCAGAGCTGCAACAGGCTTGAACGTGCCCAGGCATGCCCAGATACCTAGGGCCGAGTCACTGGTAAAACTAACAGACCATAAAAGGAAAGGAATGCAGAACAGACCAGGAGCACTTGATCTGACTCACAGGCCACCTGGCAGGAAGAGATAAGCCCCCGACATTCAGGACGCCCCAAACCTGCCAATGTGTGTAGCTATACCTTATTACCTCATCATGTGAAATAGCCAATCATATGTGAACATGTCTATGTGCCTCGTTTGAATCCACCAATCCCCGTAACTATGCATCTGCTTCTGTATGCCTGCTTCTGCTTCCCCAAACCCTATAAAAGCCCCATGCTGGAGCTGCTGGGCGCGCAAGTCCTCCGAAGAGACTGTGTGCCCGCAGGTACCTGTGTTTTCCAATAAACCCTCTTGCTGATTGCATCCGAGTGGCCTCAGCTCGGTCATTGGGCGCTTGGGTCTCCTCCTGAGGGAATGGTCCTCTCTGGGGGTCTTTCACTCCTCTCTGTATAAGAATTCCTGTGGGAGAGTGAGTAGAAAGCAAAATAACTAAAACACAATCAAACCTTGGATCTTACAAGCCACGCTTGCATCCAGTAACTCTTTTCTACCAGAGTCACTTCTCTCCTCAACTGATAATTTTTTTTGGACTATTTAAGTCCTTATCACCTTGTAAGATTTGAAATAAATTACTTAGCTCTTGAGTAGTTAAACCAATTGTGGGCCATAGCTAGTTAATATCTCTTAGCAATTTTTTATTTGTGAAAATCTTTAAGAGTTTGTAATTGATCTTTCCTGATTTGTACTTTCTGTGATTGGATTTTCTGTAACCCTATCTTATATCCTAGATAACTAACAGAATCTCCTCTTTGGATTTTTTTCATAAGCAATTTTGCGAAAAAACAAAACAAAACAAAACTGTGAAGGTTTCTTTTGGGTCTTGTATAATTTTAATAAGTGACTCTGACCTCTTTCCTGATTCTTCAAACTTGTCCCAAGCATTTAAAGCTGCTAAATGACATAGCACCAAGGTGTGATTATCAAATTCAAAGCTTCCTTTGTAGCTCAGAATATTGACTTTCACCTAGCAACTGAACTTGGGAAATATTAACACCTCTAGTCTTATGTCGCTGTTCTATGGCCCTAGCTTCCTCTTTTCACCATGTTTGCCATTGTAACTAAGGACCAGCTTCCAATATTGCTATTGCCAAATCTTTCCAATCTTGGGGGATAATTCTGTTCATGAAGTTAATATTTGCTTCACATAGGGTGAATGCACACCATATGAAATGATTGATTCCTTGAATCTCCTGAAGTCTAACATGGCTATAGGATTCCAATTATCTTCCTCATAGCCTTGGGGGTGCCTATCATCTAGTGGTAGTTCTTGTATAGTAGCTGGATCAATTAATATTGGTTTTCTAACAATCTTGGGTCACCCTCCTCAGTTTCCCTATGTGGTAGCTCAGTAGGTTTTTCTCTTCTTCATTTATAAGTTGTTCTAAGACTTGTATCCTATCAATCCACTTTTTATATTTGGCACACACACAAGAAAACAACTATGGTTATTAAGGATAAAATATGAGTTACCAGACTGATAGTAATTAAATCAATATTATGCCAATCATCTCAACTAAGTCATTTATCTTTTCATTTTCTGCATTTTGTTTCAATCCACCTAAAGTAGCACTATGCAGGGTCCTAACACCTTATATTTCCATCCTTAACTCTCTCCTTGATGACTTCCCAAACATGATGGCTTTTCACTTTTTCACAGCTAGTGTGATTTCTCTGTATGGTTGTGCCTGTTACAATATTGTAACCCTGTTTACAATTTCCAAGCAGGAACATCTTGGATTAAAAATGTGTGCTAGAGCTGAGCCACACTACCACTAGAAACAGATTTTTTCAGTAAATAACACAATCTTGGGGTTCATTGCGTGATCAAATCTCCTGCAGCATGAAAACAGTTTTCTTGGAGTCATCCGCCATCTGTGGCTCTTACAATCTGTCTGACTTGTCTTCTGTATGGACCCTTGGGTCCTGAGTGGAGGAGTATGATAGACTTCTGTATGGACCCTTGGGTCCTGAGTGGAGGAGTATGATAGAGACACTTTGTATGGGGCCGAATGCTTCAAAGTCTCTGGCAAACCGATCTTTGGTGACGATGGAAGGTGACGTAATCTCTGTCACTGCTTCTCAGCTGTAACTAGAACACTTTTGTCAGGGCCCAGGAAGGATGGAATGCTAGTCAAAGGCAGGGAATGGGGAAGGGAGTCAGGCCATGGCAGAAGATATCTGGTTTTCTGCCCAGGTTCTGCAGGACCACCTTGAGCTAGTGAAGGGCTGGACACTTTGGAGAAGTTTAGAATGCTGGTCCAAAGTTGGAGCTCAAGTCAGTGATGGAAGAGACCTGAGGAAATTTTGTCATAAGCATCTGTTTTACTGACCATTGGATAATTTTGATAATTTTTTTTGCCTGAAATAACAGGGGATGATCATTATTACAAAGAATGTAGAGATCAGTGCGCCAAGGAGATGTACAAGCCATAAGACCAAGGTAGACCAAAATGAGAGAGTTCTGCAAAAGAGACAGCCCCTGGAGGCTGTAGCGTCTTGAGCAACTCATATATATTTTTGATGCTTTCTTCCACTCAAATGTTGCCCCCGCCAGCGGGGACCCAGTTATTTGTGGGAGTCGAGGGGGACCCATACCTGCGGGAGAACGGGCAAGGAAGAGGAGCGAGTCCAAGCAGTGTCCTTGTCAAGGTCTGTTTATTGAGAGGAATGTACAGCATTTAAACTCTGAAGCAGGAATCGAAGCTTAGGGCAGGGGGAGTACTGGGAAGTGCCCAAGGACATAAGGTGAATCATTAAATTGCAAGATATCCTCCTTAGACAAAGAGGCAGCAGTCTTGGGGACATGTTCTTTCTTTGAAAAGGTCAAGCCCTTCTCAGGAATCTGCTCAGGGCAGGGCACTAGCTTTGCTTAGTCCGGCAGTCCGGTCCCCGACAAGATGTCCTGGTTTACATCTGCCTCTCAGCAAGTCCAGGGCTCACTGGTTCTGCAGGACAATGTTGTAGGTCACGTTAGAGCAGTTTGCAGGCTGCAGTTGATCCCTGGATGGTATCTGTAAGTAGAGTGAAAATCTGTGGGGACACGTATAGACTAGGGACAGAAAGAAAAATCACAGAGCTTAGGATAGACTCTTTATCTTGGGCATACTTGAACTTTCTAGATCTGTGGTCCTGGTAATTGGGGTGGTGGTAAAATGAGTCGCAAGACCAGGGATAGACAGTAGGTGAGAAGGTTTAAGCTGCTGACTCGCAGGGGTGTTTATCTGGGGTCTGTTTGCCCTGTGAGAGGTAGATATAAGTCATGACTCTCAAATGTATATGAATTTTTAAAAAGTTTGCAAAAAAGAGTTGAAAGCTTTAGTTACATTAGCATGAGCCCTGTCTTTAATCTGTATCTCTCTGAAATACAGATTAAATAATCTGAAGTTCTCATTGTGGCAAAAGCAATGTCTGCAAATAGCTGGAGTAGAATCAGGCCTTGACCATAGCTAAAGCTTGAGGACCCAAAAAGATGGTTCTGGGTTAAAAGCATGAACTTCTTTCTTCTGTCCAAAGGACTGGTTGAATATAGATTGGACGGGGATGTATTCAATATAATGAGAAGCAATTTTAAGTCTATATTTGTAATGTCCAAAATTAACCTGTAAGTTACCAACCAACAAGTAACCAACCAGGAACCAACCAAGTAACTTCCAGGAATGCTGGGAATTGTAGTTCTTGGGGAATAACAAAGCCTTATGGGAAAATACAGTGTCTATATAAGTCCCTGCAACACTTGGCTCGAAGCCATTCTCAGTTGGGAAGTTCTGGGAAATGGTCCTGACCAAAGTCCATCTCTTGGTCAATATTTACTAAAGCTTACTTCAAATTTGGTCCAAAATGGTGGAGTCTTCTTTTTTTTTTTTTTTTACAAGTCAGAGGCTTAACACATTTAGAAAACAACCAAAGGAATTTTAAAAGTTGAAGACTGACTATATTAATATTAGCCAATGCTTTACCAAAGATTATATTAATAGCTTCTTGGCTACTCGTTAATAATTCTCATTAATTTTCATTAATTAACTCCATTAATTAATGTTCACTTTCTGAACTTTCGAAGTCTTAACATCATAAATCATCTTTAACCCTCATTTTTTAATGTAAATCACCTCCTTAGATCTTTACAACTTGCACTTACATTCCTCAAATCATTTTATTAGACCCTCACAACTTAGTTCTTTACATGCATTTACACACCTTAAATTATTACCTTACATACATAAACTTTAAACCCTTTTTACCCCAATCTAATTATTTACCACAGGACATAGGTGTATAGTGATATGTATAGTAAAGCCATTATGTCTGGATTTGAGTGAAATGTACCAACAAAGCCTTTGCTATATTTGGGTTAATCAGTGGAGGCTGAGAAATTGTTTTGAGACTGTTTGAACCTATAAGAAATGTTGTCTTCCTGGAAAGTTGCACTAGGTGCTATGCTAGAGCTTACAGCTGCACAGATCCTGGCAAGCCTGGAGTTCTTACTTTTGATTATAGCTAGCCATGGTCCAAGGGACTGAGATCTGTGTGGGTTGTCTGCAGCAAGGGCAAGATAACTTTGGCAGTTGGAACTGTTCCCAGCCCCAATTAATCTTGTGTGTCGATTGAATAAAGTAACTGGAGTGAGCTAGTTGGGGGGGGGGAGGTCAATCTTTTCGAAGAAGGCTGACCCCCTCTATTCCTTGGGGGAAATGAAGGCTTAGCATCTTGGCGAGCTTCTCTCGGTTCAGTGGCACCTACAACCAATATCAATCAATATCCAGTCCCCACCATGGAGCTTCAAAGCTAGTTGATTACTGAGAGCAGTGACTGAAAAGCAATTCTTTTAATAAAGGAATAGTAAAAAAATAACCTTTTTGTTATAACAGTACTTTGATAGCTTGAGTTTGTTTTTTCAATGAAACCTGTTTTTAAGTTTATCTCTGTGTGAAACCATTGAGTCTGCCTTTCTCAGTAGAAGATCTAGTGGCTCTAGAAAAAGACCTAATTTTTACATATGAAATGGACTGACCAGGCAGCTGTAGGCTTGGGGAGGAGCTGTTTGCTTGCTGCTGCTAAACCGATAAAGCTATAGTTAGCCAACACCATTAGAGATCTGAGAAGGGTACCTCTGAGCAGCAAGTGTAATTAAAATAGCCTCTGTACGAATTAAAATGACACTTACACTCTGTCTGGACAGCGATCCTGGCTCTTCTACGGCAATCTCTATGGCCTCGCTGGGGTAGAGATCTTCAGTCTTTGGCTTCACTTGGGGCAGCATTTAAGTCTTTGGCTGACATACAGGGCAGCATTAACTCTTCAGCTGCCAGACCCAAAAGGTCTGAGAGATTTTTCTGTGGTGGAGGGACTCAGGAAAACTGACCTAGTTTGATAAGGCAGAGTAGGTCAGTTAACTCAAAAGTGTCCATAGTTTTGGGGAAAGCCCTGGTGGCAGACAAGGTATGGGGCAGCTCTTTGTTCAGTGCTAGCATTTCCAGGTGGAGTCTTCTCTGGAGATAGCTTTAGCTGCTGCTGTCAAAGGCCACACTTAGCATATCACTGAGAGGTTTGAAGGTCATCATCTAATCTGCTTTGTATATCTGATTCCAAACAAACTTTTTTTGTTTTTAGTTACATTCTTCAGGAACCTTGGTAGCATATATGATAGCATATACAGAAGACTAAAGCTTGTCTCTGTAAATGAATTACATTTGTACTTAGGATAACTACAAGCATGATTCTGAGCATGTGAAAGAATTCGATTACTTATAAGACCATTAACTTGCTTGTCTTAATTATGTTTAACATTTTACAAGTCAGTAGGTTTTATAAAATTAGGATTTCATTTAGTTTTATCCCTGTTACGTCTGAGCCTCAAAATTTTGAGTAGAAATTTTAATTGAGGATCCTTCAGCATAAAACATAACTCTAAACCACAGATCTATTCCACAGAGAGACTGGGATCCTTGCTTTCCTGATCCTCATGTAACTCTACAGAATGTTGCAGTTAAGTATATCCAAATTGCTAAAGCTTAATAAAGCTATGAAAGACAAAGGACAAGACACATACCTTCAATTGCGCCTCTGTTAGCCTCAATAGTCCTTAGGAATTAAACCTTATCTATAAAACCTTGTGTATAAAAACATTATCCATAAAAAAAAACCATATCCATCAAACATATGTCATTCTTTATCTAAAAAATTTTAGAGGCCTGGTGTTGAGCACAGCTAGCAACGGGGTTAAACATGTGTCTCTCAGTCCGTTTCTGTAATCTGAGTAGACCATTATAACCTTAGGAGCTCATGAATCTTAATCAAACATATTTTATTCACCAAATATATGTTGTTCATTATCTAAAACTTTTATTCTAGGGATAAAAGTCATTATACAAAAGTCTTGTCTGAATCCAAAATATCTTGGAGACTTGCTGTTGTCTCCTTAGAAGACATAAACAGCGGAGGCTCAGTATTATTGTAGATGCTGCCTTAGTTGGTTTATACCACGAGGTCATCTTACTCAAGATGGAGTTACATAGTAAGTATATCTCTAACCTCAGTAAAGATGGCTGCAAGCACTCCAAGGTAAGCCCGTCAGGCATATACCCATTTTTTTTTCTTTTAAAAATATCCATTTTTCCTAAACAATAGTTAATCCAAAATACATATACAAATATGCAGTAGCAAACTAAGATTACACACACACACACACACACACACACACACACACACACACACACACAATTAATTTTTATAGTTTTAGCTAACTTTTTGTTACAGATTCTAAAGAAGTTTTAAAACTACAACCAGTGAACTTACAAATCCTGAGATACACATTGTGACATAAAGCTTTTATTTTAGAAAATGTTTTAGAGGTACAAGAGGGGAATGTTCAGAGTTGAGTGAAGCAAGAGGAGTAAGAGCCAAGCAGCCGCAGTCCCTATTGGGGTTAGTTCACTTCTAGCTGCTCTAAAGCTCATGGTGCCTTTTCCTGGTTTGCTTCCCTTCTTCCTGTCAGAGTCAGGCAGCCTGCCTGATCCAGGACAGAGACTTTGAGGAAAACTTTTAAATAAGTTTGCTCTAGTCTGGAGAGAAAGGGCCTTAACTCAACTCCAGAGCCAGGTGTTTTCTAGAATGAAACAGTATTGTTTTGTCTAATATTATCTGTGCCCAAAACCATTCAGATCTCTGTGGGACTGAGTCCAGTGACCAGAGTGAGGTACTAGAGCAAACAGCAAAGATGGCAGAGACGAGCAAAGGAGGGTGGGAGGGAAGGAGCTCAGAGATGGTGCAAGCAGGAAAACAGGAAAGTATGCCCCCCTAGACTCATGCGTGCGAATGCTTGGTCTGTGGGGAATGGCTTTGCTGGGGGAAGTGTGTCACTGTGGGGGCAGGCTTTGAGGTTACACATGCTCAGACTCATTGATACAGTCTCCTTTTGTGCATGTGGATCAAGATGTAGAACTCTCAGCTCCTTCTCCAACTCTATGCCTCCATGTTTCCTGCCATGATGACAGTGGACTGAACCTCTGAAACCGTAAGCCAGCCCCAATGTTTTCTTTTATAAGAGTTGCCTTGGTCATGATGTCTCTTCACAGCAAAAACAAAACAACAACAAAACAAAACACCACCACTACCACCAATAAAACAACAACAACAACAACCCCACAAGGCTATAAGGCAGGGTTAAATAGAGGGGACAGGGTAAAGGAGGGAGAGGGAGGGACAACAAAGCCACATGGAAACTTACTACTGTAAAAGCTTCCTCACATGTATGCATATAGAAAGGGAATCTAAATTGCGTCACGGTCACCTTAGAATGAGGGAGACGACCTCCTTACTTTCATGATGGGTGGGAGGAGGCCACTGTTTCCTGGCTGACTAAACCCCAAGGTGGGGTGGCTCTGTATGGCTCAGTTCCCAGAGCAGCTCAGGGAGCACAATGCTGGCTGTTGCTTGGCCACCTCTAGGTGACCTTGTGGTTAGCCTCTCTGCAGTGCCTGCCACAGGCTTTCTTTGAATCTCTGAGAAACAGGATTCTGAGAAGTCAGCAGCAGCCTTGCTCTCACCGTCACAGCTCTAGGCCTCACACATTTGCTAGCCTAGAACTTTCCTTCCTAAGCCTTTAATTTTTTAAAAAAGTTTTATTTATACTTCATGTGCATTGGTGTTTTGCCAACATGTATGCCTGTGTGGGGGTGTCAGATCCCCTGGGACTGGAGTTACAGACACTTGTGAGCTGCCATGTGGGTGCTGGGTTTCTGGAAGAAAAGCCAGTGCTCTTAACCACTGAGCCCTCTCTCTAGTGCACTTTCCTTCTTTAGGGGACCAGCCAGAGGGTCAGGACCGGAGTGGGTCTGCTGTTGAAGCCGCCCCAGAGGCTGCTGCTGCTGCTATGCAAAACCTGGAGTCCAGAACCTACCCCAGGCTTCCTTGGTCAGAGGTGGGCCTCAGGGCTGGGCAGTGTCCAAGACAGCCATACAATACCTGCCTGCGAGTTATGTGGGTGACAACCAGCTATAACCACATACAGTGTTGTCGCAGGGAGCCAAGCACCCCCGCCTGTCAGATTTGGGGAAATGGGCTTCAGAGCTACCGCCACAGTGTCCCTCTTCACTGGGAGAGAGACATCTCCAGGGTGACTGAGGCAGGCAGGCTTGACAGACCCAACATTAGGTTCCATTCCAGGCTGGAGCAAAGTGGTAGTCGCCTTTCTACCCCACTATTGCTGCCTGTGCCCGGCTTGCTCATCTGCTGAGCCCTACATTTCTCTGGCTAGACTGTAAGTTCCCAAAAGCTGGAGACCCATCTTTTCACAGTGAGTCTTCAGCTCTGGGCAGGGTTTGACATATGCCGGGTCCTCAATGAACAGTAGTAGCTGAAGTATGGCTCTGTCTCCAGGGAGGACATGGTGACCGCTGACTCTGTTGTGAACAGACACAGGAGCAGCAGGGGAAGCCTGCGCAAGGCTTCTCAAGACAGCTCAGAGAGAAGTACCACTAATTTGGACATGGGAGAAATACACCCGCTACTGCATAATTACCCATCCCCCAAACTTAAGTCCACTTCCACGGTCAGTCTGCTTGTGATGTAAAAGGCTCGGTTGTGTGCTATGCTCTAGTGTCTGGATCCTGGACTCTAGGAGAAGCAAGGGAACAGGACACACCGGCACCCACACAGTACAGCTGGAAGTCAGCTACCGCCCCACCAACAAACTGTTCATTAGGCAGACAGAGGGAGGGGTTGTCTGGTCCCTGAAGCAGGTCTCTGGAGGCAGGCTCAGGCTGTAAACATCTTTGCCAGTCAGCCATAACCACTGATACTTGGACTCAGGAAGAAGGCTTTGCTCTTCCTCAGTGCTTCACCCAGGTAAGTCTTTGCCACCTGGATCGGCTGAGGTCTTGGAGTTCTCAACCTGGCAATGTCTATGTCGGCAGTACATTCAGTCAGGACTTGGGTCACTCAGGGTGAACGGTAGCACAGGCAAAGAGAAACCGAACAGTAAGATCTCAGGATGCAATGTGGGTTGGCACTTCTGCAGGGGAGGCTGGGGAGCAGGGTTCAAGAAGAGGAAGTGGGATGGGTATGGCTTTGGTGTGAGGTAGGCTGGAGTAGGAATGTAACTCTACGGGATGAAGAGGTGGCTTCTGTTTCTATTGGAGGGTGAGCTGAAGACTTGGGGGATACTCACTGGCCACACCAAGCAGACGGATAAGGACAATTAGTCCTTATTTCTAATGAATTAAAGTGAGGACGGGGCTGAGTGGCTGTGGACCAAGGGAGGGGACAAGGAGGCAGCAGGTGGCTATGCCATGTTGAGGGTCAAGGATGCTGTGGGAAGGTTGGTGAATGATCATATCTTTGCATGGTGGTTCTAACTGAAATTCTTTCACAGGAAGATGGCAGCTTCATTGCTGCTCCATTTCCCTCAGTTTCCTTAACCACAGCCAGAATCTTGACACTGGGTTCCCATGACCCTTGTGGTCTGAGTGTGATCCACTGGCTGTCACCGAATGGTCAGTCCTTGGTGAGGGGCCACCCCCTACAGCAAGTGTCTGTGGGATACAACTAACAAAACTGCCATGAAACCAGTGCCCAGCATTTCCTGAGCATGAAGTAGGTGTGCCCACCGCTCACCACATGGGGCACGTGGCTGACTCCAGACTCTGTTTCTCCTCTTAGGCAGGAAGGAGGCCTTCATCTGGGCTGCCCTTGTGTATGTGTGCCTTTCCTGCACAGACATGTCCCTCCTACCCTTTCTGGGATTTAAGGGGCCATGGTGTGCCTTGAGCACTCATTCTTCACGGGTGCCCAGCAATCTGTATCTCTGTAGACACAAATGGGCAGCTGTGGAAGGGGTCCTCTACATTGGGATGACTTCTGTCGTTACCACAGATGTGCTCAGAGTTCAGAAGTGCCCAATGGCATAGATGCTTAGGAGTATGGTGGCTGGCAGATGCAAACTTCAGTGTTCTACTTTGGAGTGCTAGAAGCCACTTCAACAGGGCATCAGTCACAGAGGCCAGTTTGTAACTGGGTAGACCTGGATTAAAAAACATGTAGAGAGGCCGTCTTGGCTTTGGTTGGGCCCTGTGTAATTGCTCCTGCGTTTTGAACAGGGCAGTCCTGTCTTGCCTGACGGCCACCTAGCCTGGCACTTAGGCTGTTTCTCCCTTCAAGCCAGGCTCAGCCTTTAGCTTGGAAGTAGGAAGGATGGCGCTGCAAGAGTGGCGCTGCAAGAGTAAGTTCAACGGGGGGGGGGGGGGGGGGGACTTGCAACAGGAGCCCAGCCTGACAGGAAACTCAGGGAAACAGCTAGCCCTAGCCTAGGATGTCCCCGAGGTAGAAGTGAGGTTCAAACCCCAGATCCTCTGAGCATCCTCAGGTAGAGCTGAGCTGGGTAGGAAGAAATTCCTGGAACACTAGTCAGCTGGGGACAAGTGAGCTGGTCCCTGTACCCTAGGGGTGGCTGTGGCTGCTGAGACATGCTGTGTCCACTGGCTGGCTAGGCTGGGGCCCTGACATGTACATGTTAAGTGGCTTCATGTGAGGCACAAGTGCCCTTCTGCACTCTCCATCCACCCTTTGTGTCACTCTAGGTGCGCAGTGCTCTGACCACCTCGATTCTCCTGATCCTGCCGCAAAGTGTATGTTGCAGGGGACTGGCTTAGGGAGGGAAGGGCCAGCTGCAGGCTGTGGCCCCACATCAGGAGGCCTCTGTGGTCCACATGCCAGTGTACGTGGTGGGACTCCTTCCTCCAGACCCACAATCACTCCTGAAATGGAGGCTCACTTTTTTTTTTTCTTTTTTTTCGGAGCTGGGGACCGAACCCAGGGCCTTGCGCTTGCTAGGCAAGCGCTCTACCACTGAGCTAAATAAATCCCCAACCCCTGGAGGCTCACTCTTAAATACATGTCTTAACCTGTGTAACCCTCGCTGGGATGACAAGTGGGAGCAGCATTGTTGTTGTCTTGGTGGTTAGGAAGCAATCTCAGGAGGCTATGAAGGCTGCCCATATGCAAAGGAAAGAAATGCAGGTGAGGCTGAGGCACGGCCAACACCAGCCCTGCTGGCCAGGCACCTCCATGCTCGCCTGACCCCAGAGCTGGGTGACTGGAAGAAGTGGATACCCCAGTTCTCATCAGTCCTTTATTAGTACACATCAGACGGGGCCACCCTGCCAAAGGAGGAGTCTTTCCTCCATCAGTGTGAGTCCCCGCATGAAGGCCCATGAGGACATTGTTGTCACTGCTGGGACATTGACTAGGTGAGCTGAGCCTCATGAACTGAAGGACGACATCTACACCAGTTTGGCTACTGAATGACAGCTCTTTTCAACAAGACAGAAAACAGTTTTCAGCTTAACATGCAGGAGGCCAAGTGACCTGTGTGGAGTCTGCCCCACAGCTCTCCGTGCACGTGGCCTCCCTCCCCATTTCCCAGAAATCCCTGCTGTGGGTAAATGCGAGGCCAGGACTGTGTTCCCGGGGGAGAGAGATGGCATTGGCTGATGCAGGGCCACAGGTGTTCCACACTTTGTCCCTTAGTGGCCACTGGCAGAACTTTTAGCCAAAAGCAATCCGTATTGACCAGCAGGTTAAGCTGGAGGTTTTGCATTTATTCAGTTTTTCCAACACCAAAGGCATGGCGGGCAAGCTCGTCCAGCAGGGAGAACACCTGTGCGGAGGAGAGGCATCCCTACCAGAAGCAGGCTCCATCCAGGGAGGCGGCTGCCCTCAAGAGTTACGCTGGTCAGCAGTGTGATCACTTCAAGTTGCAGTTAGTGCAGAACAGCAGGCCATCTTGACAAACTAAGCCAGGAAGGCCCCTTGAAGCGAACGGAGGCACAACTGGGAGACAAGGCAAGTCTGTGACCCTCTGTAGCACAGATGTGCTTTACCTCTTACTGCCCGCTCTGATAAAAAGAGGACTGTATGAAACACAGACGTGTGTAAAAAAAGCAGATGACAGTGGGGCTTAATCTAAGCTTGGCATATAGAAAACTGTATTTAGCTGCTATAATCAAAATGTGAGAGATTAAAACTGATGATTACCATGTGGTTAAAGAAAAAAGTTCCATATATCCAGGACTTTGAAATGTACAATTAGAAGTACCTGATAGGACAGCGGAGGAACGCAGTCCACACCAGCAATGCAGGACAAAAGGAAGCGATGTTCATCAACCAAGGGCGGAGTCTGTTAGACCAGAGAGCTCTCCAACCCTGGATCTTCCCAGGAGAGAGGGGCCTGACTAGGGACCATAGAGACATCTCAGTGTGGACCTGGGGGTTCTCATGTGGCACCCACACAAGCACAGGATGGGGGGCACATCATGGGCATGGGCAGGGCAGGTAGGTCGAGGGACTCTGAAATGCCCATTCAAATGGCAGGAGCCACAGACCACCTTCTTGGCCTGGTGGGGAGCCCGTGACAGTCATCTATGGCCCTTACTCTCAAAGCAAAGGAAATGACGAAACAGGGCCTCAGCTGTGACAGTCAGGGCAGCACTGTCCAGACCTGGAGGGATGAGTCAATACTTCCTGCCCTGGGTCTAAGGTACTGACTGACACCTTAAGTCAAGCCTTCAAGTGGAGTGGCTGCCGACAGTCTTCCCTCAGCGGCTGGGGGCCTGTTATATGGTGGCCCTGGGTCTTACAGAGCATCTTCGAGGGCCGTGTGCCAGCAGGCTCCTCAGAATGCTGAGAGGACTGGTCAGAGGCAGGGGGCAGAATTCATGAGGCCCCGACTGAGCCTTGCTCCCATGTGAGCGAGTCATCAGCCCTGCTATCCAGTACAGTTCAGGGCAGGCTGGCAGAGCTGACTGGAACATCTCCTTTTCTAAGATGGGGAGTATCGTGACATTAGCATTTCTGTCTGTACAGAGTTACAATCCTATTAACAGGGGCTCAGCTGCTCTCTGAGGAGGACCATCTAACAGATGCTACCTCTATCAAAATCTCCACTGTCCCTAGCTTTGTGTCCAATACAGCTCTGTACTCGGCCAATAGACCCACCCCAGGCAGGGCCCTGAGGCAGGCAGGCCCGTCCTTGCAGTGTCTGGATAGAGTTTACCGCTGAGCTCTAATGGAGAGGCTTGAGTAGGAGCCCTGCATCCTAGTGGCACGTGGAATGTTCTACAGGAAGCCTGCTCCCACGGAAGGGACTGTGCAGTGCTGACTCTGGGTGGTGTGAATGTGGTTCTCCTCTGTGTAGCCACTGCACTCTGGCTGTGGGGACTCCAGAAGCAGAAATAGTTGTTCAAGGAGGAACAGTGGTGGCTGAAGCTTACGTAGCACAGGGTCCAGAAATACATTTGTGTCAGACAAGAATCTGAGCCCTAATCTGAGACCCTGCTCCTACAGTTCTCGGACTCCAGCCCTGGGAGCCACTTGCTCTGCTCCCTGTGTGGCTAGTCTGTGTTTGGGCTCCAAGGCTGGAGTGAGGCTGCCCGCCAGAGTTTTGCACAAGTTCCTGTGCTGCAGTTTGATAACCAACTTCTCCTTCTGAGAGTAAATTGGCAGAGCTTCTGGGGAGGGGATGGAAGAGATGTGGCTCTGTTGTGGACTGGTGTGTCTGACAGTGGATATGGAGCAGGGGACCTGACATGGCTCTAATGGGAGCAAGGTCACAGGGTCAGCTAAGGGCCTGGAAAACTTGATCTGCATTTTGGTAAACAGTGCACTAGAAGAAGCACAGTTGCCTCTTTGTAAAGAGTTCCAGGGTGTTGAACCAATGTGAAAGCATGCTGAGAAAGAGACACTGGTTCAGGAGGGTCTCCGATAGTGGGTCCCTGTGTTCAGATGTCCAAGGGGCTCACGATGGTGAAGCCAGAGTCCTTGCTGCTGTCATCATCTGGGCTGGAGCTAGGGTTGCTGGAGGAGGCTGAGGCTGGGCCCATCAGTGGGTCTGAGAACACCAGTGGGGAGCAGGTTGGGACTCGACTTTTCCCAGACGTGTTTCTGAGGGTGAGCAGGGGCTGGGCCTGGCCTGAGAAGGCCTCCTTCGCACGGTGCCCCTCATCTTCTTTAGAAACCAGAATGAAGTCGTCTGAGGTCGCTCCACCTGTGCACCCTGGCATCTCTGAAGAGGCCTGTGAAGTAAAACCAGAGGAGAAAGAGTGTGACTGCAGGAGTGACTGACAGCACTGAACAGAGGAGGCCTGGGTGGTCCTGCTTCAAGGCCTGGAGCCCAGACATGAGGCGGTGGTGCTGGGCTAGTATGGCCTTGTGAGCCCCTCTGAAACCAAACACTTCCCAGGAGACAAAAACCAAGTTCCTGTTTGATGCTGCAAGGAAAGGCAGCTTCCCCGCTGTAGGAGGGCCAGCCCAGGAGCTGGCCACCAGGCCATAGGTGCCATTCCTGGTACCGGTCTTACCAGAATCCCTTGTAAGCTTAAATCTCACATCTGTGAGACAGGTGAGGCCCACACCCCTCCTGCTCTGTGGTTACAGTATTATGTATGTGCAGACTCACAAAAGAGGCTTTTTAGTGTGCGCTACCACACCTGGAGTGACTGTGCTATCTCACGGCTATCGAATCTTGGGTGCACATGTGTGGGTCTCCTGGAGCAATGGCGGAAACTGGTAGGTACCAGGGATAAAGTGTAAGTCAAGAAAAAGAAATAGGAAAATCAAGGAAAACATAGTTCAGTGGGGAAACGCATCGCACTGATTTAGTCCACAATTATTTTCTGCTTTACAAAACTTTAAGTAGACTTTTATGTCCCAGCTGACAGACTCTAATTATCTGTGGGCAGACATAAAGATTTTGGGTTAGCTGGTAATGGTGGCTCTCACTTTTAATCCTAGCACTTAGAGAGTAGCTTGGCCTATAGAGTGAGACCCTGTCTGGCAAAATAAAGTTAGTTAGCAGAGCTGTAATCTTGCCCTGTAGTTCCCAATCTCCCAAAAGTGAGTCCTTCCAGTGATTTCAAAAGGATTTAAAAATTCCACTGCCATTTTTTGAGGAAAAACTGGGCAAAGACTTGAGGAGAATTAGAACTTTGCCACAATTTGTAGACAATAATATCCTAATTGCAAGCTTGACTATGGGGACTCAGATAAAAATGTCTAAGAGGCTTTAAATGTTTTGGTTGAAATGGCATCAAGGTCTCTAAGGGAAAAAAAAAACTACTGTCCAAGACTGATCTGAGCTTTGTAATATCCCAGGGACAAAGCCTTAACCAAACGAGATGCTGGCAACGTGCCAGGCCAGCAGTCCTAACCATAGAAGCAGCTGTGAGGACTTTTAGGCATGGCTGGTCCCCACTCTATTTAGATTCCCAAATCTTAGTTAACCACAAAGCCTCACATATGTAAGTTACATGGAACAGAGACTCATTTCTTTCAATGGGGCGCACAGTGCAATCAAAGCTTTTATGAAGCTCAAGGGGCAGTTGACCAATGCTATCGCTTTACGTCTACCAGACCTAAATATATGATTTGATTTGGACAGACAGGGAAGACAAGGTCACAGCTGGTGTGTTAATGCAGATGCTCCGTCCTCTAAGAAGAGTGATGGTCAGTTTCTGTAAAGAGTTATATGCTGTGTCCCAAGGATGGACATTGTGCTTAATCAAACAACAGAAACAGAAACTTGACTACAGGAGGCACTGACGTGAGCACCCCATAGCAGCTCTCTAGTGCTCTGAGACCCTGCGCAGTACACTACTGTCTGACAAACGGCCAGATGGTATAGTACAGTTCCAGGAGCTAGATGTCCTCCATGTGACTTTAAACCTTGATAGACGTGCACCCCAGTTATACTGCATGCAGGGCCCTAGGAAATATTAGTGCATGATGCACTTGTGTCCTCATGCAAGAAGGCCTCTTCAGAGCCCCCTGCTGAGCGCTGAAGAAGCACAGTGTGTGGGCAGGAGCAGTTCTATGGTTAGGAGTTCTCTCTAGGCTGGCTTTGTAGCAGTCTCTTCCCATAGGCCCCCTGAGCCAATAACACCTGCCCTTGAGAACTTCAGCTCAAAGCACTCAAGAAATAGACCTGAGTTGGGCACTAGACCTAGGAAAAGGAAAACTGCCTATCCAGATACCCACATTGTCTTCTTGATCATGCAAGTCTGGGAACAGAGGTCTCTATGTCAACAGTAAGAAATTAAACACGGAAGGGGACTGTCAGACTGCTCTAGGCAGCAAATGTTCTAAGAAAGTAGCTACAGAGGGCATCTGAGGAGACACTGAGATAAAAGGAAACTGTGCAGCTGCCTCTGCAGTTGAACCTCGGCCTTGGCCTTGTCTCTAAAGACTTTGCAGCTGCCTTTGATTCTTGGCCTGTTCTAGAATAGATTTTACTCTTCACTCACAGGAAATAAGGACAGGCTTCCAAATATGTACTGCTTTACAGGGGTGGCTTACAGACAGTCAAGGAAAAAGCTTGCCAGCTAGGAACAGTGGTATGGGCAATTTTTAGTGATTCAAATAATTAAACTCATGGAATATGGTAAGGACCTCAGCCTTAGAGAGCAAAGGTAAAGAATACACAGAATACACTGCAAATAAAACTACCTTCAAAAGAATCACTTGTGATCCATTGGTGAGAGTGGTACAGGCCAGGGCATACTGTCAGGAGAGGCCTGGCAAGGAAGTGGCACAGTCAAGCTAGACTTAAGTGCCTACTGATGGCTAGAGGCCTTCCTCTGCAGAAGAAAAAAAGCAGAAGAGGCCACAAGAAGACTTCTAGAGGACATCAAATCAAGGACGGACTAAGGACTCCCTTAGTTTATTCAAAGTGACAAACACTTGTTTTTATTTCCAAGACAGGAGTTGAGGTTCCCTAGATGCAACATGGACACCTTAGATACCTGGCAAGGCTAGAAGGGTCATTTGCAAGTTCACCAAGTTCATTTGGTCACCTTGGGCCAAGCTGTGTCGTGGAAAGCCTAGCACTGAACTTCAGAGTTCAACTAAAAAATAAAGAGCACCTATTTGGGATCACGTGCCCGCTGACAGGACACCTGCTTGTTGGGGGTTCTGAGGTGGACGAGGGCACTTGTCTGCCCTGAAGTCACTCACTCCTCCCATATGCTCAGCCTAGCTCCTTCCCATAAGGAGCATTCAGTAGCATCGTTGCAGTGGTTACTGGCTCTGCACTTACCGAGAGGCCAACGCACCTGGCTCTACATGTTCTTACAACCGTGGAAAGCCACAGAACTATCCCTGGGGCAGTGTAAGTCCAGCAAATGGTTAGTGTCCCTCAAAGAAGTTTTTATGTGCTATTTTTTTTAAAGATTTATTATATATAAGTACACTGTAGCTGTCTTTAGATAACACCAGTAGAGGGTATCAGATCTCATTACAGGTGGTTGTGAGCCACCATGTGGTTGCTGGGATTTGAACTCAGGACCTCTGGAAGAGCAGTCTGTGCTCTTAACCACTGAGCCATCTCTCCAGCCCCTTTATGTGCTATTTTTATAGTCAACTAAAAATTCATATTAATTTTAAAAGTTCCAACTAAAAGTAGTTGGTGAGTCTATGTGCAACAATGTTTACACAGGGAAGGGAAATCTGGAGAAACTTATCAAATAAAAATGCTAATGTTGCATGTATGTCGGTAAAAAGGCACTCATACACTTTACAAGTTGGCTAGAGTTCTGCATCTGGAGGAAACCCCTTAAAATTAGAAAACAAAACATTTCCACACTGAGATTTTGCCAAGATTCATTTTTAAGGATGGACTTTGACTTTTTAAGAGATGTCCCTGGAACACCAGTCCTCATAGTATAACCACACCTATGATCCCCACACTTCGGAGGCTGAGGCAGGAGCATCTGAGGTTTTGTAGGCCATATAGGAAGGTCCTGACTCAGGAAACCAAACAAAACCAGTTCAATTTTAAAGTTCAGGTTGCAGGAAGTCATTGTGAGGGCTCAGTGGGCAAAGGTGCCTGCCACCCTTGGAACCCCACAGTAGGAGAGGACCCCTGGAAGGTTTCTTTCTTTTTTTTTTTTCCTTTATTTTATTTTATTTTATTTTATTTTTTTTATTAACTTGAATATTTCTTATTTACATTTCGAGTGTTATTCCCTTTCCCGGTTTCTGGGCAAACATCCCCCTAATCCCTCCCCCTCTCCTTCTTTATGGGTGTTCCCCTCCCCATCCTCCCCCCATTGCCGCCCTCCCCCCAATAATCTAGTTCACTGGGGGTTCAGTCTTAGCAGGACCCAGGGCTTCCCCTTCCACTGGTGCTCTTACTAGGATATTCATTGCTACCTATGGGGTCAGAGTCCAGGGTCAGTCCATGTATAGTCTTTAGGTAGTGGCTTAGTCCCTGGAAGCTCTGGTTGCTTGGCATTGTTGTACTTTTGGGGTCTCGAGCCCCTTCAAGCTCTTCCAGTTCTTTCTCTGATTCCTTCAATAGGGGACCTATTCTCAGTTCAGTGGTTTGCTGCTGGCATTCGCCTCTGTATTTGCTGTATTCTGGCTGTGTCTCTCAGGAGAGATCTACATCCGGCTCCTGTCGGTCTGCACTTCTTTGCTTCATCCATCTTGTCTAATTGGGTGGCTGTATATGTATGGGCCACATGTGGGGCAGGCTCTGAATGGGTGTTCCTTCAGTCTCTGTTTTAATCTTTGCCTCTCCCTTCCCTGCCAAGGGTATTCTTTTTCCTCATTTAAAGAAGGAGTGAAGCATTCACATTTTGATCATCCGTTTTGAGTTTCGTTTGTTCTAGGGATCTAGGGTAATTCAAGCATTTGGGCTAATAGCAACTTATCAATGAGTGCATACCATGTATGTCTTTCTGTGATTGGGTTAGCTCACTCAGGATGATATTTTCCAGTTCCAACCATTTGCCTACGAATTTCATAAACTCGTTGTTTTTGATAGCTGAGTAATATTCCATTGTGTAGATGTACCACATTTTCTGTATCCATTCCTCTGTTGAAGGGCATCTGGGTTCTTTCCAGTTTCTGGCTATTATAAATAAGGCTGCGATGAACATAGTGGAGCACGTGTCTCTTTTATATATTGAGGCATCTTTTGGGTATATGCCCAAGAGAGGTATAGCTGGATCCTCAGGCAGTTCAATGTCCTATTTTCTGAGGAACCTCCAGACTGATTTCCAGAATGGTTTTACCAGTCTGCAATCCCACCAACAATGGAGGAGTGTTCCTCTTTCTCCACATCCTCGCCAGCATCTGCTGTCACCTGAGTTTTTGATCTTAGCCATTCTCACTGGTGTGAGGTGAAATCTCAGGGTTGTTTTGATTTGCATTTCCCTTATGACTAAAGATGTTGAACATTTCTTTAGGTGTTTCTCGGCCATTCGGCATTCCTCAGCTGTGAATTCTTTGTTTAGCTCTGAACCCCATTTTTTAATAGGGTTATTTGTTTCCCTGCGGTCTAACTTTTTGAGTTCTTTGTATATTTTGGATATAAGGCCTCTATCTGTTGTAGGATTGGTAAAGACCTTTTCCCAATCTGTTGGTTGCCGTTTTGTCCTAACCACAGTGTCCTTTGCCTTACAGAAGCTTTGCAGTTTTATGAGATCCCATTTGTCGATTCTTGATCTTAGAGCATAAGCCATTGGTGTTTTGTTCAGGAAATTTTTTCCAGTGCCCATGTGTTCCAGATGCTTCCCTAGTTTTTCTTCTATTAGTTTGAGTGTGTCTGGTTTGATGTGGAGGTCCTTGATCCACTTGGACTTAAGCTTTGTACAGGGTGATAAGCATGGATCGATCTGCATTCTTCTACATGTTGCCCTCCAGTTGAACCAGCACCATTTGCTGAAAATGCTATCTTTTTTCCATTGGATGGTTTTGGCTCCTTTGTCAAAAATCAAGTGACCATAGGTGTGTGGGTTCATTTCTGGGTCTTCAATTCTATTCCATTGGTCTATCTGTCTGTCTCTGTACCAATACCATGCAGTTTTTATCACTATTGCTCTGTAATACTGCTTGAGTTCAGGGATAGTGATTCCCCCTGAAGTCCTTTTATTGTTGAGGATAGCTTTAGCTATCCTGGGTTTTTTGTTATTCCAGATGAATTTGCAAATTGTTCTGTCTAACTCTTTGAAGAATTGGATTGGTATTTTGATGGGGATTGCATTGAATCTGTATATTGCTTTTGGTAAAATGGCCATTTTTACTATATTAATCCTGCCAATCCATGAGCATGGGAGATCTTTCCATCTTCTGAGGTCTTCTTCAATTTCTTTCCTCAGTGTCTTGAAGTTCTTATTGTACAGATCTTTTACTTGCTTGGTTAAAGTCACACCGAGGTACTTTATATTATTTGGGTCTATTATGAAGGGTGTCGTTTCCCTAATTTCTTTCTCGGCTTGTTTCTCTTTTGTATAGAGGAAGGCAACTGATTTATTTGAGTTAATTTTATACCCAGCCACTTTGCTGAAGTTGTTTATCAGCTTTAGTAGTTCTCTGGTGGAACTTTTGGGATCACTTAAATATACTATCATGTCATCTGCAAATAGTGATATTTTGACCTCTTCTTTTCCGATCTGTATCCCCTTGATCTCCTTTTGTTGTCTGATTGCTCTGGCTAGAACTTCAAGAACTATATTGAATAAGTAGGGAGAGAGTGGGCAGCCTTGTCTAGTCCCTGATTCTAGTGGGATTGCTTCAAGTTTCTCTCCATTTAGTTTAATGTTAGCAACTGGTTTGCTGTATATGGCTTTTACTATGTTTAGGTATGGGCCTTGAATTCCTATTCTTTCCAGGACTTTTATCATGAAGGGGTGTTGAATTTTGTCAAATGCTTTCTCAGCATCTAATGAAATGATCATGTGGTTCTGTTTTTTCAGTTTGTTTATATAATGGATCACGTTGATGGTTTTCCGTATATTAAACCATCCCTGCATGCCTGGGATGAAGCCTACTTGATCATGGTGGATGATTGTTTTGATGTGCTCTTGAATTCGGTTTGCCAGAATTTTATTGAGTATTTTTGCGTCGATATTCATAAGGGAAATTGGTCTGAAGTTCTCTTTCTTTGTTGTGTCTTTGTGTGGTTTAGGTATAAGAGTAATTGTGGCTTCGTAGAAGGAATTCGGTAGGGCTCCATCTGTTTCAATTTTGTGGAATAGTTTGGATAATATTGGTATGAGGTCTTCTATGAAGGTTTGATAGAATTCTGCACTAAACCCGTCTGGACCTGGGCTCTTTTTGGTTGGGAGACCTTTAATGACTGCTTCTATTTCCTTAGGAGTTATGGGGTTGTTTAACTGGTTTATATGTTCCTGATTTAACTTCGATACCTGGTATCTGTCTAGGAAATTGTCCATTTCCTGAAGATTTTCAAATTTTGTTGAATATAGGTTTTTATAGTAAGATCTGATGATTTTTTGAATTTCCTCTGAATCTGTAGTTATGTCTCCCTTTTCATTTCTGATTTTGTTAATTTGGACACACTCTCTGTGTCCTCTCGTTAGTCTGGCTAAGGGTTTATCTATCTTGTTGATTTTCTCAAAGAACCAACTTTTAGTTCTGTTGATTCTTTCTATGGTCCTTTTTGTTTCTACTTGGTTGATTTCAGCTCTGAGTTTGATTATTTCCTGCCTTCTACTCCTCCTGGGTGTATTTGCTTCTTTTTGTTCTAGAGCTTATAGGTGTGCTGTCAAGCTGCTGACATATGCTCTTTCCTGTTTCTTTCTGCAGGCACTCAGCGCTATGAGTTTTCCTCTTAGCACAGCTTTCATTGTGTCCCATAAGTTTGAGTATGTTGTATCTTCATTTTCATTAAATTCTAAAAAGTTTTTAATTTCTTTCTTTATTTCTTCCTTGACCAGGTTATCATTGAGTAGAGCATTGCTCAATTTCCACGTATATGTGGGCATTCTTCCCTTATTGTTATTGAAGACCAGTTTTAGGCCGTGGTGGTCCGATAGCACGCATGGGATTATTTCTATCTTTCTGTACCTGTTGAGGCCCGTTTTTTGACCAATTATATGGTCAATTTTGGAGAAAGTACCATGAGGAGCTGAGAAGAAGGTATATTCTTTTGCTTTAGGATACAATGTTCTATAAATATCTGTTAAGACCATTTGGCTCATGACTTCTCTTAGTCTGTCGGAAGGTTTCTTTCAATCTTCACATATATGTTACCCATAAGTACATACTAAAATGTAAAAGTTGAATATGAGCTAGACATGAACAACTGTGTTCTGTTGGCCAGTGCTACACAGTAAGAAGTGTGGAGGAGCTGCAGTTGTACTGGCAGGGGACACAGGGTCTCCTGTCTAGCCCCCTTCACTCCAGTCTTGTTCAGTTCCTGATAAACAGCTAGGACTAAGCCAACACAGAAGCCCTAAGACCCCTCTAGTCAGAACACCCCGTAGAATGACTCTCGGATGCTGACACCAATCAGGAACAGTTTTAAAACCAAACCAAACCAAACCAAACCCAAACCAAACCAAACCAAACCAAACCAATCCCAAACCCAAACCAACGAACCAAGCAGAGTGAAGCAGAAAGAAAACCTCAAATGTGACTGACACAATCTTATGTGATGGTAGGTTCTAGAAGATGTACTGTGCCTCTCACAGAGGACATTTGCGGATTCTGTCTTATCAGATAGACAGTAATGTAATGAGAATTATTCCCCATGAAGGTAAGAGAGCAATTTAGGCACAAAGGGAACTAACCAAGAGAAACCCACCCCAGTCAGCATTAGGAAGATTACAGAGTCCTTCCAGTGTTAGTGGACTGGAGATACCAGCTGGAAGCAATTGACCCATCGCTCTCAGAGAGCTCACTTCTCATCTCAGAGGGTGGCTGGAGGCTCAGACCGATGCTGGCACACAGTCTCATGCAGCAGGCACTGTGCAACTCTCAGACCCAAGTCTCACTGTCAACACCTCCAGCTCTGGAGTGCTTGGCCTGTGCAACAGTCCAGGGTACTCAGGGCTCAGGTGTGTCCACTCACAGCTGAACTTCCTATGTGACACGCCCAAGTTCTTTGATAGGACTATCCTTATTCAGAACTTAGAGGAACTTATGCCAACCTCAGGAAAGCCCATTCTCCTCAGTACTCATTAAAACTCCTGTACCTGCTTGGTGGCCCTAGGGCATTGGGTGCCCTGGTCCTGGCCACTGGAGCAGTAGTGGTCATCAGCGATGGTAATCTGTTCGTTCTCTTCAGCCTCCAGCTGGCTCTGGTTGAAGCGCAGGGAACCTTTCAGAATGTCTTTGATCTGTTTTCAAAGGAGACAAAGATAACAAAAAGATAAATAAGTTTGTAGCTAAATGCTTGATAACATGTACATGAGAAGCAGACTTGCCATTGACCTGCTTTCCCAGCAATTCCCTGGGAAATTGCAGTGCTGGTGACCTTCAGTCTCTGATGTTCTAGAAAGAACAGGCCCTAGGTCTACTGTGTGCCAGTGTGAGGTCTCTGGCCATCTGCACCAAGGCAGCTGCAGTGAGCGAGGATGGGAGTCAACCCTTCACACACCCTGCCCATGCTGGTCCTCTGCTGTCCTGCTCATCAGATCAACCATGCCATGTTAAAGTGCTTCTACACAGGAGCCAAGCGTAGCACCCAGCACCCGCCACCCTCTCCTCATGTCATCAGGGAGGTCCGAACTACTTTGCATCATTAGAAGAGGAGAAAGTACTATAGGTGGTTTTGAGAGAGAACATACACAGACCGTAATATATTGTGTTGATCTAGTCATGCTATTCTTAGTTGCTGTGGTTAATCCCTCACTGTATCTAGTTGCTAATTCTTAGTTTAGGTCAGTAGGAAAAATAGTATATGCAGGGCACATTTGTGATTTTAAGCATCCACGGAAGGTCATGGATGAAGTGGGGACTTTGTAGTGTAAGTGCTAACATCTCACTCTAGGAAATGAACCATTGGTAAATCCAACTGTTTCAAAGTATGGACTTAGTAATGGCTGATTAAAATTTGACTTAGTGTTAGTGTCAGGCTCTTCCAAGTTCAGAGACCGCTGCCTGTACCACTGTGTGGATCTATTACTCAGTAGGAAGCAGCATGTGCTCAGTCACACAGCCAGGAGGCAGTCCCACGCCAGCCGGGCTGTTCAGATCAGCACAGGTTCCTCTTCACTCATACTGCATCTTGCCTAGACCTGCCAGGGTCAGTAAATGGAGTCCCTGAGGGCCCCTGAAAGAAGTGAGCACGACCTGGGCTGCCCCTATATCCATGTCTTTATAGACAGGTGCAAATAGCGTGTCTGGAGAGACCAGTGTGTCTGGGTATGTGATGTAGAGAGTGGAAAACCTGCTTGTGTCACAGACACTTCAGACAGAATCACCAGGAGTATGGAGTGCAAGGTGACGCTTCAGGAGGAACGCCCTCTGTGGTGATATTGGTGAGGGAGGACAATGGCTTGAATGTGTCTTAAATACTGTGGAATCACCTTCCCCAGAGCTGGCAATGGGTGCTGGCCTGTGACACACGAAGCAGTGTCAGAGTAGTGCACCTACCTGTTTTAATCCTGCCAAGGACACCAGAATTTGATCTTCTTTTTCCAAATTCTCTTGTAATACCACATCTTGAATATTTACTGAAAACAGAAAAATGATAATTTTTTATAACAAATGCACTGTGTACAATTTACATGCCGCTATCTGACAACTTTAGAGAACTCTGAGGATGCTCTGTGACTGCAGGCAGCAGCAGGGAAGAAGCAATGTGCCTAGAAAGCACATCCTGCGTGCAGTCTCACTTCTTACACTTCCTGGGTGTGCTGAGAAGGAGGTGGTGTTCAACTCCAGTCAGGCAATGGGGACCTCACTGACCTATGGTGTGGCTGCGAGTCTGGAGCCTTGTCCCACTTCAGGAGGAAGTGTCCTTCCTTGAGCTTTCTTCAGTGGAGCCTAGCCTGTTTCCTTTCAGAGACAAGGCTCTCCTGCATATCTAAAATGAACACATCGCTGGGGCTTTGTAAAATTAAAGCATAGTAGAATAAGAAGAGCAAGAGGACAAGCTCAGAGCATTGAGGCCTTGGCTATCAATGGCTATGGAGTCAGCTTGCCTTAACCCAGTGTCTTTAAAGGAGAATGTTCTTTAGAACTCAGGACCCACAGTCTTTCCAAGGTCAAACCAGTGCTGACCAGTGCTGACACTCAGCAACCTGCTGACATACTGCAGCAGGATGCACAGGAGTACTGGTGGGGTAGCAAAGCATGACTGAAGCCCATTCTACACAGAACACAGACAGGTTGCCTCTTGTGAGGCTCACTCCAAATACTTTCAGAGTCCATAATTCTCTATGACTCTCACAGCTTAGGAAAACTCCTTCAACTTCACATTCTTCCCTTGGGACCTGCCTGAGGGACACATGGTCCACGTGTGCCTGCCTTTCTGTCACCCCCTTTTCAGGTAGAGACCCAACACACACTACTACCTCTATCTATCCCCACCAAAAGCCCTTCAGCTTACTCCTAGAGTACAGACTCCCACCACCCACCCTGCCCCACTCTATGTCTGCTTCACCCATCCCTGTGTCCACACATGGCCCCTTCTGTAGACACACCCTAGAACCAAGCCATAATTCCACTCATCTTTGTAACCTGAAGATTGACGCTGTGAAAGGAGAGGAACTAGAGCCACAACAGTATTCCACATGCCCTCATGCTCCGCTCTAGTAACACATGTCCTGTGTCTGCCTTCTGAAGCTTTCTAACATCTTCCTTTCAGGTAGGAAAGCCCAACTCGTATCACTAACCCCATCCACCCCTGGGCATCACCCTCACGTTTCCATCTTCGGGCAGGAAATGTAGACTTCCTTCACTAATTGAGCCCATACCATGCCGACTCCGCCCTCCCCTGCTGCCCACTCTGCCCTTCCTCTAGCTAGACAATAGATTCACACCAACCCTGCCCATCCTCAAGATCTGAGGGACACTCTTCCCCAGGAAATTCACTAGCTGTGTACCTGAAACTCTCTTCACCCATTATCCGCTAGAACACGTGTCTCATGTGTCTTCTACTACTTCCTCGTCTCTTCTCTTCAGGTAGGGACTCTAGCCTTGCATTGCCAACTCCACTAGCACCCTGTGCCTGAGGGAAGTTCCCAGTACTCCCCTGACTCCTGAAGACGGCTATGAGAATCTTTTGGATTTACAGCAGGTTTCTGCCAGGGTTTAGAAACACAACGTAGCTCAAGCTAAGATCAGAATACGCCTAATGCTCCATCCAACACCAATGCTGCTTTGTCCAAAGAGTGAACACTAAGCCCACAGAGCTAGTCAACCTGACAAATTGGGGCAACAGGAAATGAGAGTCAAACACACACTCAACAAATAAGGGTAAGATTTCCATATCACGAAAGAATACTGATGACTTAACTCCAGATGCCTAGCATAAATACAGACATGAAAAACCAAAACAAGTCTCCATCAAGTAATATCCTGAGACAAGTAATTAGCACAAGACAATGGCTTTGGAATAGTAATAATAAACATGAAAGAAGAACTCAAAGCAAATGTGAATGAATGCTAGAATGAGACCACAAAAATATAATCATGTGAATGAATTAATAAGATTAATTCGGTCTGCCAAAATAGAATATAATGAAGAAATATTCTCTTTGAAGAAAAGCCAAAATGAAAAAAAAAACTTGAAAAATCCAGGAATCAAAAAGTCAAACAAATAAACACAAGTCAGAAGCCTCATCAATAGGCTGGATCAAGTGAACAAGACTATCAGCTCCCGAAGGTGGAGGATGTGGCTCGCTCAGTAAAAGACAGCCACAACGAAGCAAGGCAGAAACCGACAGGAGCAGCAGACAACAAAGAACACATGCCCACGGCTCGGGGCTTTATGGACAAAAGTCAAATTCAAGATAACAGCTATAGCAGAAGGAGAAAGGCCCTCATCAACAAGAGCAAAAGAAAGCTTCCCTGATAGTGAAGACAGGTCTGTCAAGATCCAAAGACAGAAAACCAAACACACAGGGCCAGAAATTCCCTGTGTCACGTAATAGCTACAACCACTAAGGTACAAAACAAACAAAGTATCTTGAAAGCAGCAAGAGAGAAAGAGCAACTCATATACAAGGGCAGGTCTATCAGAATCAGTAGATTTTTTCATCGAGGACATTGGAAACCAGAAGAGAATTGACTGAACTTTTACAAATTATGAAACACCACAGATGCAATCACAGAATATTATGCCTACTAAAACTATCAATCAGCCACAAGAGAAGGGGAAAGGAAATTTTATCTGATAAAAGCAGATGTAAGGTATTTATGACTACTAAGTTACCTCTATACAACGTACTGCAATAGATGTCTATATCAAAGAGAAGGTTAAACACAAACAAGGAACAATTAATTCCGCTACACTAAATTAAGAGAGGTCTAGTTGGGGACAGAGAGATGACTTAGTCTAAAAAGCACTGGCTGGCATTTAGAGGACCTGGATTCAATTCTTAGCATGTACATGGTTGCTCACAACCCTCTGTAACTCCACTGCAAGGGGTTGGGCATCCTCTTCTGCTCTCTGTGTGCACCATGCACACACATGTAGTGTAGAGACATACATACAAACAAAAGACTCAAACGTGAAATTAAAATAAGTAAACTATTACAAAAGAGGTCTAACTGAAAATCACAAAAAGCAAAAAAGAAAAATATACACATTAAAAATAACTTAATGATTTCAACCCTCCAAGAAACTGGCCTCATGACCTATACCTACACCACCTTAGGGTAAAAAGGGATTAAAAAAAAAGTATTCCAAGCAAATGGAACCAAAAAGCAAGCAGGTGTATTCTAGTAGTATTGGACAAAAGAGACTTTAAAAGTAGTCAAGGCTTCTGTCATATATCCATTCATGATGAAAGTCCCGGAGAGCTGGGTACTGGAGATATACCTCAACACAATGAAGGCTATAAACAGGAAGCCTGTAGCCTATAGCTCCACCTGACATGGAGAGAAACTCCACTAACATTTAGGAACAAGACAAGGATATCCATTCTCTCTACTCTTCTTCAACAGTCACTGATCAGGAATCAGGAACAGCTAATCAGGAAAGTGAAGGGAGATACAGGGGTACAACTAGGAAAGTAGTCAGAGTATCTTCACTTGCAAATGACGTGACTATATACAGTAAGGACTCCAGCAGAAACATTCAGCAAAGTAGCAGGATACAAACTAACACCCAGAAACAGTAGCTTTCCTATATTCAAATGATATATGAACCGAGGAAAATAAGGGAAAAAGTATCATAAGTAATAACTTCAGACAAAACAAGACAAATCTTGGAATAAATGTAACCAAGGAAATGAATGAAAACTCTGGGTAATGAAGAAAGAAACCAGAGGATACTGGAAGAGTTTGCCTCCCATGTTTGTGAACTGGTGGGATACTGTGAAAACGGCTACCTTCCCTAAAGCAATCTACAGACTCAAGGCAATCTCCACCAAAATTCTAATGCAGTTCATCACAGAAATTGAACAAATAGTCTTAAATTTGACAAGGACATATAAAAGATCCAAGCTCGCCATGACAATTGTGGACGCTGCCACCATGCAGATTGCAAGTCGTGCCACAGCACTATCATAACACAGCATGGCACTGATACAAACAGACACACTGACGAGTGGGACAGAATAGAGGAGTAGAACATATAATCCCATACTCTTACAGCTATCAGAGTTTTGATAAAAAGGCCAGAAACACACATTGGAGAAAAGACAGTATCTTCAGTAAATGGTACTGATCAAACTGTGCAGATACATAAAGAAGAATGGAACTTGGTCCTTGTCTTTCAGCCCAAGGCAAAACTTGATTCCAATGGATCGGGCTTTAGCCTAAGACCTGATGCACGAATTGCAAGAAGTATGGAATAAGCTTGAACTCATTGGCACAGGAAAGGACTTTTTGAACAGGAACCAACAGTGCAGGCCTTAAAGCCAACAACTGATAAATTGGGTCTCAGAAAACGAAAAAGTTTCTGTATAGAAACTGAACCATCACTTGAACAGGCAGCCCATAGCATGGCAAAAAAAAAAAAAAAAAAAAAAAAATCTTTGCCAGTTATACATGTGGCAGAGGGTTAGAATCTAGAATATAAGTAACTATAAAAAAAAAACCAACTAAATATAAAGAAAACAAACACCCCAATTTCATGGAGATAAGGAAGAGAGTCTCAAAAGCTTAAATACAAAGGTCTGAGAAACATTTTAAAACATGTTTAATCTCCTTAGCCATCAAGGAAATGCAAATTAAAACCGTTTGAGATTTTTCTTATCTCAGTCAGAATAGTTAAGGTTAAAAAAAAGGAGAAAGAGCAACTGGGGTTGGAGTGCAGACGGGTGCAGCCACTGTGAGAATCAGTATGGAAGTTCTCAGTAAGCTAGAAACGGATGGACCATAGGGTCCAGCTTTGCCACTCTTCAGTATATACCCAAGGGCTTTGCATTCTACTCTAGAGATTCCTACGTATCCATGTTCATGGCTGCTCTATTCACAATAGTCAGAAATGGCAAACATCAGTTGACAGATATTGAAAATGTGGTCTGTTTACATATGGATATTATTCAGCTATTACACCAACTCCATATCTGATAAAGAACACTCTCCATAGGACAAAATGGCAGTCCACAAATGGGAAAAGGTCTTCACCAACTCCACATCTGTCAGAGGGTTAATATCCAAAACATATAACGAACTCAAGAAAATAAATAGCCCCATTTAAAAAAAATGTGTTACAGAGTTAAACAGAGAATTCTCAGCAGAGGAATCTCAAACGCTGAGAAATGTTTAAAGAAATGGTCAATGTCTATAGCCATCAGGGGATGCTAATCAATCTATAGCCATCAGGAAATGCTAATCAAAGTGACTTTGACTCCATCCTATACCTGTCATAACGGCTAAGATGAAAATGCAGTGATGGCTCACACAGGTAAGGATATAGAGCAAAGAAAACCCTCCTCTATTGCTAGTGGGAATGTAAATCTGCAGTCCCTTTGGAATCAATAACATGGTCCTTAGAAAGCATCATCCTAAGTGAGGTAACCCAGACTATGAAAGCCAAACATGGTATATTAGCTGTCAGGGAAAGGACAGCCATGCTACAGTTCATAGACCCGGAGAGGCTGAGTAACAAAGAGCGCTCAACAGGGACATATGGGTCTTCCAGGTAAGGGGAAATAGAACAGATTTCATGGGTGGACTGGGGACAGGTGGAGATGAGAACAGGAAAGATCACATAGGGGAACAGATAGTGGGAGAGAGTACTGGGAGCGACTACTGGAATTGGGGGCATTTCAGGGGATCTGGAAACCCCCTGGAATCTATGAGGGTGACCCTTGCAAAGCCTTCTAGTAAGTGGTGGATACAGAATCTGAACCAGCCCTCTTCTGTAACCAGGCGAGGCTTCCAGTGCAGGGACTAGGACATCAACCCAGACATAAAACATTCAACGTACAACCTGTCCTGCCTGCAAGATCTGCTGGGGTAATGGTGGCACAGAATTTATAGGAGTGGCCAGCCAAATTGAAGCCACAGCGTGAGAGAGAATCCATGTCTGACACTGCTTGGATAGCCAGGAACCAAAGGCTAGATAGCCTAGAGACCTAGGATAGAACCAAAGGCTAGATAGCCTAGAGACCTAGGATAGAAGAAAAGGCTGGATAGTCTAGGGACCTAGGATAGAAGCAAAGGCTGGATAGCCTAGAGACCTAGGTAGAACCAAACACAGCTGGCAAAAACAGAAACAAAACATCCAAAACCCCACCCACCCAACCAATCAACCAGCCAAATAAAGAAAAAAAAAAAGAAAAAACAAACAACAACAACAACAACACACACACACACACACACACTCACACATACTCACACACACACTCACACACACAAACACACACTTACACACACACTCACATACACACACAAACACACACACTCACACATACACACACAAACACACACTCACACACACAAACACACACTTACACACACACTCACATACACATACACTCACACACATACACAAACACACACATACACACACTCACACTCATACACTCACACACACATACACAAACACACACTCACACACACTCCTACACACTCCCACACATACACAAACACACACATACACACACTCACACACACACTCACACACTTACACACACAAACACACCATTCACATACACACACACACTCACACACTCACACACATACACAAACACACACACATACACACACTCACACACACAAACACACACACTTACACACACAAACACACCACTCACATACACACACACTCACACACATACACAAACACACACTCACACACAGTCACACACTCACACACACAAACTTACACACACACACTCACATACACTCATACACACTCACATACACACAAACTTACACACACACTCACATACACTCACACACTCACACTCACATACACACACACTCACACACTCACACACACAAACACACATATACACACAAACACACACACTCACACACACACACACTTACACACACAAACACACCACTCACATACACACACACTCACACACATACACAAATACACACACACAAACTTACACACACACTCACACACAAACATACACACACACTCACACACTCACACACACTCACATACACACATACTCACACACTCACATACACACTCACACACAAACACACACATACACACAAACACACACTCACACACACACTTACACACACGAACACACCACTCACATACACACACACTCACACACATACACAAATACACACACACTCACACACACAAACTTACACACACACACATACACACAAACACACACACACACAAACACACCACTCACATACACACACACTCACACACATACACAAATACACACACACTCACACACACAAACTTACACACACACACACACTCACATACACACACACTCACACACACAAACACACCACTCACACACACACACACACACACTCACACACACACTCTCACACACACGGTCAAATGCTTGTTAATGATGTTCTGCTATGCTCATACATCATCAGAGATGCTGCTTCCAGCAGATGATGGGAGATGCAGAGACTCACAGCCAGTTAGGAGGAGAGCGAGCCCAGTTTGGAGGTAGGGGAACCCTGAGAAAGTGGGGGAGGAGGACTTGTAGGAGCCAGAGGGATTAAGTATACCAGGAGGGCAAGACCTGTGGAATCAACTAAGCTGGGTTCACGGGGGCTCACACAGAGTGAAGCAGTATGCATGAGTCTCTTTTAGGTATTCTGCATATATGTTATGGTTGTGAAAGACCCCAGCTTAGCAGCAGTAACACCATTTTACAAGGCTGTACTTAAGATGACTGGTTCAGGGAAAGGTTAGAACACTGAGTACACAGCGGCTGCCAAACAAGATGTGTTTGGTTGAAGGCCTGGCAACAGGAGGACTGCCGTTGAGCACCTGACAATGAGAAAAGCCCCGGGAGAGGTCCCACACCCTGGTGGGGGGCCGAGTCAGTCGTTATGTTCCAAGAAGGTAGCTAAGAAACTTGCCCCCGGGCTGAACCCTTGGGGGGCCGAGTCAGCCATTATGTTTCAGGAAGGTAGCTAGGAAACTTGCCCCCGGGTTGAACCCTTGCCATATTAGAATCCACCAATTATATCCCTATAACCATACATCTGCTTCTGTATGCTTGCTTCTGCTCCCCAAAATCCTATAAAAGCCCATCCTTGGTTCCGTGGGGTGCGCCAGTCCCCCGAGTGACTGAAGCGCCCGCAGGTGCCTGTGCCTGTGTATCCCGACAATAAACCAAATCCTCTTGCTGATTACATCCTGTGGTGTCTCGGTCTGGTCTTTGGAGTTGGAGGGTCTCCATCCTGAGGGAAAGTTCTCCCTGAGAGCTTTTCATTTGGTGCGTTGGCCGGGAAAGGAGATCCTCCACCCAGGGACCACCGACCACCCACTGGGAGGTAAGCCGGCCGGCGTCTGTCTGTCTGTCTGATTTTGTCTCGTTCTGCCTTATTCTGTCTGTTCTGTGAGCGCTCAGCCAGGTCTGTTCTGTGAGCGCTCAGCCAGGTCTGTTCTGTGAGCGCTCAGCCAGGTCTGTTCTGTGAGCGCTCAGCCAGGTTCTGTGAGCGCTCAGCCGGGTCTGTTCTGTGAGCGCTCAGCCAGGTCTGTTCTGTGAGCGCTCAGCCAGGTTGTTTGGAATTTGGGCGGGACGAAGAAGGAGCTGACGAGCTCGGACTTCTTGCCCCGCAGCCCTGGAAGACGTTCCAAGGGTGTTAGGGGCCCGACTTTTCGGGGCCCAATCTGGGAGAGGAGAAAGATCCGGACTAACGGCACCTCTGTCTGTATTTTTGGCTTTCAGAGGGCCCCGGACCTTTGCCACCTCCATCTGACTTTTTGCTTTCAGTTTGGTACCAAAGCCGTGCAGCACGCCTGTCTGTTGTTTGTTTGACTGTTGGTGTTGTTTGTTTTCTCTGTGTTCTAATCTTCCTTAGAACTAACATGAGACAGTCCCTAACAACGCCCCTAAGTCTCACTCTTGATCATTAGAAAGACGTCCACGACCGGACACACAACCAGTCCGTCGAGGTTAAAAAAAAAAAAAAAAAAAAAAAAAAAAAAAAAAAAAAAAAAAGGAAAATGACAGACTCAGAGCGGGATGGCCAGTGAATGACACATTTAATAAGATCATTATTTTACAGGTTAAAGATCGGGTCGTCCACGGACATCCTGACCAGGTTCCTTATATTATCACTTGAGAGAGTCTCGCCTTAAACCCCCCCTCCTGGGCGGAACCCTTCGTGGACCCGAATTGGCCTCCCCTCAACCCCCAGCCTGTCCCCTCGGCCCCGCCCGGTCTGCCGGCCACGTCTTCCTCTCTCTCCCTTTGTGAAATCAGAGCCTTCTAAGAAACCTGTCCTCCCGGCAGACCCAAACTCCCCTCTCATAGATCTTCTCTCTGACAGGCCCGGCTAAAACGGAGGAGACAGAGCCGCCGGCCAGATCAGTTGCCGGGCCACAGTTTGATAAGGGTTTCTCCCCTGTCACAGGGAGATTGCACAATAAGCGCGAGGTGATGCCAGATTCAACCTCCCAGGCTTTCCCACTTAGACAGGGAACCGGTGGCCAGACCCAATACTGGCCGTTTTCAACAGCTGACATTTACAATTGAAAACAAAACAACCCTTCTTTCTCCAAAGACCCGGTGGCACTCACCGACCTAATAGAATCTGTTTTACTTACTCACCAGCCTACTTGGGATGACTGCCAACAGCTCTTACAGGCCCTCTTAACCTCAGAAAAAAAACAAAGAGTGTTCCTAGAGGCCAGAAAACATGTTCTGAGAGATGATGGGCGTCCCACCCAGCTGCCTGAGGACCAAACTGGGATTTTAATACAGCTAAAGATAAGGGACACCTACGCCTTTATCGCCAGTTGCTTCTAGAGGGTCTCCGAGGGGCTATACGACGCCCTACTAATTTGGCTCAGATAAAACAGGTATTACAGGAAACAGGGGAAACTCCCTCCGCCTTTCTAGAGAGCCTTAAGGAGGCCTACCGTATGTACACTCCCTATGACCCAGATGACCCAGGACAAATGACGAGTGTCTCTATGTCCTTCATCTGGCAGGCTGCTCCAGATATCAGGACTAAGTTACAGAGGTTAAAAAATTTACAGGGCTATACATTACAAGATTTACTTAAAGAAGCTAAAAAGATTTTTAATAAGAGAGAGAATTGAGTCAAATCTTGGCCGCCGTAGTTCAGGGCCAAAAAAGAAAGAGAGATAGGGGGGAGCTCGAAAGGGGCTAAAGCTAGATAAAGATCAATGTGCCTATTACAAAGAGAAAGGACACTGGGCCAGAGAGTGCCCCAAAAAGCCTGGCGGACCCCGAAAGCCTCGACCACAAACCTCCCTCTTGGCTCTAGATAAAGATTAGGGAGGTCAGGGCCAGGAGCCCCCCCCCCCCCCGAGCCCAGGGTAACGCTTAAAGTTAGGGGGCAGCTGGTTACTTTCCTGATAGACACAGGAGCCCAGCATTCAGTCCTCACCCAAGCTTCAGGACAACTCAGCGACCGGACGGCCTGGGTACAAAGAGCTACTGGTGAAAAACAATACCGATGGACTACGGACCGCCAGGTTCAGCTGGCTACCGGTAAGGTGACCCATTCCTTCTTACATGTTCCGGACTGCCTGTACCCTCTGCTGGGCCGTGACCTGCTCACCAAACTAAAAACACACATTCATTTTGAGAAAGGAGGGGCCCAAATAACTGGCCCCCACAGAACTCCCCTTCAAGTTCTAACCCTATGAACCGGGACAGGACACTGGCTTGGGCAGAGACTGGTGAGATGGGGTTGGCGCTCCAACAGCCCCCCTTAATTACAACTCCAGTCTCCATAAAACAATACCCCCTGTCACATAAAGCTTATCAAGATATAAGGCCTCACATTATGAGGCTTCTAGATCAAGACATCCTAGTCCCCTGCCGGTCGCCTTAGAATACGCCTCTTCTGCCTGTTAAGAAACCCGACACTGGAGATTATAGGCCAGTACAAGACTTAAAAAAGGTCAACAAGAAGATAGAAGATATTCATCCGACTGTTCCAAACCCTTACAATTTGCTCAGTAACTGTTCATCGATGAGAAGCAGGGGTATGCTAAAGGGGTCCTAACACAAAGGTTGGGACCCTAAAAACGCCCTGTGGCCTACCTGTCTAAGAAATTGGACCCTGTGGCCTCCGGCTGGCCACTGTGCCTAAAGATGGTGGCTGCTATTGCTGTCCTGATCAAGGACGCTAGAAAATTGACTTTGGGACAGCCACTCACCATCCTAGCACCCCACACAGTGGAGGCCTTGGTAAAGCAGCCCCCAGACCGCTGGCTCTCTAATTCTCGCACCAAGCCTTGTTACTGGATGCAGAACGGGTTCAGTTTGGGCCTATAGTCACCCTCAATCCTGCCACCTTGCTTCCTCTACCAGAGGAGACAAAACAACATGACTGACTACAAATCCTCACAGAAGTACATGAAACCAGGCTGGACCTATCGGACCAGCCTCTTCAGAATGCTGACCACACATGGTACACGGATGGCAACAGCTTCTTGGCAGAGGGAGAGCAAAAGGCTAGAGCTGCGGTCACTATGGAGGACAAAGTGATTTGGGCGAAAGCCCTGCCTGCTGGTACCTCCGCACAACGGGCTAAACTCATCGCCTTGACTCAGGCGCTCAAGATGACAAAAGGTAAGAGGCTAAATATATATACAGACAGCCGTTACGCCTTTGCCACGACACACATCCACGGGGAGATCTACCGGAGGCGGGGGCTGCTCACATCTAAAGATAAAGATATTAAAAATAAGACTAAAATTCTGGCCCTCTTAAAAGCCCTATTCTTGCCCAAAAGACTGAGTATTATACATTGTCCAGGACACCAAAAAGGACACAACCCAGAGACACGAAGAAACCGGCTGGCCGATGCCACGGCTCGAGAAGCGGCCATGAACAAATAAATCTTGCCCTTAAATAGCCCAGACCAACCCACGCCCCCACCAATGAGACAAACCAATTGGGTTTATGCCCATGAGGACATAGAACTCCTAAAAAAAAATGGGGGCCATCTACCACCCTCAACTAAAACAGTGGGTCTACAAAGGACTTTTAAATTGATCTCCTTTTTACATAAATTAACCCATTTGGGGTTTAAAAAGATAAAAATCTTACTAGATCAAAAAGAGATAAATCTGTGTTTTTTAAATCGGGACAAAGCGATACAAAAGGTGACTGAGAGTTACAAAGTGTGCGCTCAGGTTAACCCGAGAAGGACCAAGATTAGACAAGGAGTTCGTCCTAGGGGACACCGTCCCGACATCCATTGAAAAATTGATTTTACTAAAATTAAACCAGGTATATATGGATACAAGTATCTCCTAGTGTTTGTAGACACCTTCTCAAGATGTGTCAAAGCCTTCCCCACAAAACACAAGACTACAAAAATGGTCACCAAGAAGCTCCTCGAGGAAATCTTTCCCAGGTATGACATGCCTCAAGCGTTGGGGTCAGACAACGGGCCCGCTTTCGTCTCCCAAATAAGTCAGTTGGTGGCCAAATTACTAGAGATTGATTAGAAATTACATTGTGCCTATAGACCCCAGAGTTCAGGTCAGATAAAACACATAAATAAAACAATTAAAGAGACTTTATCCAAACTTACGCTTACAACTGGCTCAAAGGATTGGGTGGCCCTCCTTCCCCTAGTTCTATATCGGGCCCGGAATACCCCGGGCCCCCATGGTCTAACTCCTTTTGAAATAATATATAGAACACCACCCCCATTTGTCCATTTCTTTGATTCAAACATTGCTGATTTTGCTGACAGCCCTTCTCTGAGGGCCCATTTACAGGCCCTACAGATTGTACAGAGAGACGTCTGGAGACCTTTGGCCGCTGCTTACCAGGACAAGCTTGAGCATCCGGTGGTGCCACACCCGTTCCAGATTAGAGACACCGTGTGGGTACACAGACACCAGACCAAGAATCTCGAGCCACGGTGAAAAGGACCCTACACCGTCCTCCTGACTACCCCGACCGCCCTAAAGGTAGACGGAGTCTCGGCTTAGATCCACACACCACACGTCAAGACAGTCCGGTCTGAGGAATTGACTAATCACAACACTACACCCCAGACATGGAGAGTTCAACACACTCCAAACCCCTTAAAGTTAAAACTCCTACGTGGCTCCTCCTAGTCCTTTTATGGCCTAGAGTCAGTGGGGAAATAAGCCCCCACCAGACAAAAATTTCTTGACCAAGTCGAGTGAAAGATTTCACTCAAAGTTAACAAAAAAAATGGGGGAATGAAAGACCCCAGCTTAACAGCAGTAACACCATTTTACAAGGCTATACTTAAGATGACTGGTTCAGGGAAAGGTTAGAACACTGAGTACACAGCGGCTGCCAAACAAGATGTGTTTGGTTAAAGGCCTGACAACAGGAGGACTGCCGTTGAGCACCTGACAATGAAAAAAGCCCCGGGAGAGGTCCCACACCCTGGTGGGGGGCCGAGTCAGTCGTTAAGTTCCAAAAAGGTAGCTAAGAAACTTGCCCCCGGGCTGAACCCTTGGGGGGCCGAGTCAGCCATTATGTTTCAAAAAGGTAGCTAAGAAACTTGCCCCCGGGTTGAACCCTTGCCATATTAAAATCCACCAATTATATCCCTATAACCATACATCTGCTTCTGTATGCTTGCTTCTGCTCCCCAAAATCCTATAAAAGCCCATCCTTGGTTCCGTGGGGTGCGCCAGTCCCCCGAGTGACTGAAGCGCCCACAGGTGCCTGTGCCTGTGTATCCCGACAATAAACCAAATCCTCTTGCTGATTACATCCTGTGGTGTCTCGGTCTGGTCTTTGGAGTTGGAGGGTCTCCATCCTGAGGGAAAGTTCTCCCTGAGAGCTTTTCAGTTGTTGGCTTGATGTCTGGGGGAGACTCCTGAAAGTGGGAGTGGGGGTGTCTGACATCTTTACCTACTCTTGGGACTCTGTTCCTCTTACTGGGTTGACTCACCCAGCCTTGATGTGAGGGTTTGTGTCTGGTCTTACTGTATTTTATTGTCCCATGTTTGACTGATGTTCTTGGAAACCTGCTCTTTTCTAGGTGTAGATTGGGGATTGTGGGTCCTGGATGAAGGGGAGGTTGTGGTGAACTGGGAAGAGCTGAGGGGGACCTGTGGTTGGAATGTATTGTATGAGAGAAATATAAATAAGTCAAAAAGAATAAAAACCCCCAAATGGAACTGAAATCCGCTAATAAATGGATTAAGTTGGAAAGCATCTTGTGTGAGTTACCCCAGACACAGAAAGACACATGTGTCATGCTTTCTCATTTGTTGATGTTGGTTGTGATTCCTCAGAAATTGTGTTCATGTGGAACACCAATAAGGTGGTGAAATTGCCAAGTGGCCATCAGGAGGGACTTTTAAAGGAGGGAAGATAAAATACAGAGATATAAAGCATTAAAAGAGATTATTGCAACAGGAAGCACTGAAGTGATGTGGGGGAACAGAGGGCAGGGTAGAGGAGGAAATACAGAGAAGGAAAATTACACTAAAGACCTTCTGAAAATGTAATGCAGAAACCTACTTACTACCATAGAACCTTCCATATATTTACACATGCACACATAAAAAAAGAGTTAAAAATAAGTTTGCTCTATAATAGGATGACACCAGAGGCTGCAAACTACAGTGACTTGCCTGAAAAGACATGTCTACTGCTGTAATAATGGCAAACATCACAAGAATAACTAACTACTTTCCGACTCAACTTGAGAACTGCTCTACCAGATGAAACCCGTATCTGACACCATTACTGGTCTATGACTCTATATCTAGACAGGTCCTAGGCCCTAGGGGAGAACCTAATACTATGATTCATTAAACAAACACAATACTAAACTGACCCCTGATAATTTATCCTTTATCTATAGATATAAGCACCATCATCTCAACCCTCATCCGAGAAGCTTCTATTTGGAGTAAATGATTAGTACTGAGCCCACAGTTGGTCAAGGTGCAGAGAATGAGCCCAGAGTTAACATCTCTAAAGGAAACATATGTATTGAATGTGCCCCATGGTGACACATTCCTTTATTCTTAGCACTTGGGAGGCAGGGGCAGGCAAATCTCTGAGTTGGAGGCCCTGGTCATCAGAGCTACACAGAGAAACCTTCTTGAAAACAACAACAACAACAACAACAACAACAACAACAACAACAACAGGACACAATGTTGGGTGGGAAGGGAAAGAGGATGGATCTGGGAAGAGTAGTGGGAGGTGGAAGAGAGGGTGAATATAATCAACACATTTATATGCAGTTCCCAAACAAATAACTGAAACAAATATTAAAGCAAAATAAATAAAACATTGCATTCTTATTCATTCAACAAGGTTGTCCCAGACTCTATTTGCATTAGATTCCATGCTGGGTCACTAAAGCCACCAGAACATATCCCTCTTGTTTACTCAGTGTCTACGTCTATACCAATCTCAGGGTTTTTACTGCTGTGCTGAAACCAGCCTGGGAAGAAAGTGCTCATTTCCATCCCCCTTATCACAGAATCAGGACAGGAACTCAAACAGGGCAGGAACCGGGAGGTGGAAGCCCACGCAGAGGCCATGGAGGAGTGCTGCTTATTAGCTTACTTTCTTTTATTTATCTTTTTAATAGAACCCAGGGGTGGTACCACCTACAGTGGCCTCTCTGATTTAGAAAATGCCCTACAGCCTGATCTTCCCATGATCTTATTTATTTATGTTACATTCCGATCACAACCCCCTCTTCCTCCAGCCCCCCAACCCAAGCCCTCCCCCTTCACCTCTGAGGAGGTGCAGGTACTCCCTCACTCCCTTGGGTACCAACCCACCCATCCTGACACCTCGAATCTTCAGGACTAGGCATATCACCCACTGAGGCCAGAGAAGGCAGCCTAGTCAGGGGAACAGGATCCACAGGCAGGCAACAGAGTCAGGTGCAGCCCCTGCTCTAGTTGTTGGGGGCCCGAAGGAAGACCACACTGCACATCTGCTACACATGCTCAGGGTATGTGTGTGGGGGCTCTAGTCCAGTCCTTGTGTGCTCTTTGGTTGATGGTTCAGTTTCTGCGAGTCCCCAAGAGGCCAGGTTAGTTGACTCTGTAGGTCTTTTGTAGTCCCTATCTCCTCTGAGTTCCCCAATCCTTCCCCCAACTTATATAAGACCTCTAGAGCTTGGCTCTAGAGCTTCTAAGATTTGGCTATGGGTCTGTTTTAGTCAGCTGCTGGGTGGAGCCTCTCAGAGGACAGTTATGCTAGGCTCCTGTCTGAGAACCCAGGCCTACAGTCTGATCTTATACTGGCATTTTCTCAATTCAGGTTCCTTCTTGTAATGGCTATTCCTGGTTGTCAACTTGACTATATCTGGAATGAACTGCAATCTAGAAGTGGAGGGCTCACCTGGAAGACACAAGTTTCTGACCTGGGTCTTGGCATGCAGATCTTGAGGCATAGTGGCTAGGGAAAGTTTAGGCCCAGGCAAGGTAGTACACACCTTTAATCCCAGGAGACTAAAGCAAGGAGATCTCTCAGTTCAAGGTCAGTCTGGGACAAAACATTCCTAGATCTATGGTGGTGCACACCTTTAATCTGGGCCACACTTCTGCTGGAGATGACATAGGACTTTGGAAGAAGGAAGAGTCGCTTTTCTTCATCTGCTGCACTGACTTGCCAGCACATTTGTGGAATCGACTTCTGCAGAAGACCAGCTCAAACAACTAGCCTCGTGGGACTGAGCAAATAGATTCTTGGACTTCCCATTCATAGATGACCATTGTTTTGGAGTAGGACTACAGATTGTAAGTCATCATAATAAATTCCCTCAATATAGAAAGACATTCCATATATTCTGTGGCTCTAGAGAATCCTGACTAATAACTTCCTCTCAGATAACACACTGTCTTTTCTTTTTGAGCAGCCTTTCAGCCCAGTAAAGGTGGCCCCTAGAGGCCAAATCCGCAGTGCAAGGGCTAGCAGAAAATTATCTGCAGAAGCCACAGCAGAGGTGCTGCTCTTTCTGGATCTCTGCCTTTTACAGTTTGCTGTAAAGGCAAAGGCTATGGCCATGTTACCTGGCTTCTACCCCAAAAGTCATGGAGAGGCCAGTGGTCAACTGTAACAAAGACTGAAGACTGTACAATGCTACACAGCATTCTAATGCTACTACACAGCAGTGTCGTGATCTAGTGAGGGTAGAGACCCAGAAATGTACAGGGACGGAGTTTCTTGATCTGAGTGCTCATTCAGATGGGGGTTCAGATGAACCCTTTCCCAGGACTCCCCAGGAAGGGAGAAGAGACAAAGCAGAGGAGTTAACTGTGCATTTACTGAAACGAGACTAACAGGTGACCTGTACAGAGTTAGTGGCATTCAACTGACAAGTTTAAACCTTGGCATTCCCATCCAATTACTAACCATGCCTGATCCTGCCATAGATACATTTAAGTCCTTAAACTACCTTTAGTAGGAAAGGAGCTTTACAAGATTTCTGCACACCTGAACTTAGGCACATACACTTATTCTGCTGATATGACAGTGTCTACATGGATCTTACAAACCCACGCGGGCTACACTGCTACAAAATCTTGTGAATCATAACTTTCAAATCATCTTCTTTTGGATGCTGCTTTGCTGTATAAGCCTTCCAGGAGCAAGCCATCACCTCCAAAGTGACAAGGATGCAGGGCCAGGGACAGGTAGAGAAGGTGAGTAGGTGAAAATGTTTTGTTTTTCATGACAGGTCTGAGTGAGATCGATGTTTTGCATCCCAAGGGTCACTTCCCTAGAACTGTTCCTTGGTAAGAGCCCCAGGAGTAAAGGTCCTCAATCCCAATCCCTGCCATGACTATCAGGTCTGCGGATGCAGCAGCAGTCACTGGGGGTCTTCCTTCTCACCAGTACATGCGGGGTGACACTGTCCTTGCAGCAGCAACTGGACATGTGGCACCACTCTGGCCAGTGAAGTGTTGGAGCAGTGGATAGGTGGCGCTCACGGGGAAGCTCCTCAGGGGGAACTGGCTCCATCCTTGCCTTCTTTGCTGTTTTTTTTTTTTTTAAATTGGATATTTTTTATTTACATTTGAAATGTTATTCCCTTTCCCAGGTTCCCATCCATAAGCTCCCTATCCCATTCCACTCCCCTTTTTCTATGAGGGTGTTCCCCTTCCCCAGCCACCCCCCCCTTTCCCACCTCCTCACCCTGACATTCCCCTACATTGGGGGTCTAGCCTTGGCAGGATCAAGGGCTTCTCCTCCCATTGGTGCCCAACAAGGCCATCCTCTGGGGCTGGAGCCATGGATCTGTCCATGTATAGTCCTTGGGTAGTGGTTTATTCCCTGGGAGCTCTGGTTGGTTGGCATTGTTGTTCTTATGGGGTTGCAAGCTCCTTCAGCTCTTTCAATCCTTTCTCTAATTCCTCCAACAGGGACCTAATTCTCAGTTCAATGATTTGCTGCTAGCATCTGCCTCTGTATCTGTCATGCTCTGGCTGAGCCTCTCAGGAGAGAGGTATATCAGGCTCCTGTCAGCATGCACTTCTTGGCTTCATCAATATTGTCTAGTTTTGGTGGCTGTATATATATGGGTTGGATCCCCAGGTGAGGCAGGCACTGATTAGCCATTCCTTCAGTCTCTGCTCCAAACTTTGTCTCCATATCTCCTCCTATGAGTATTTTTGTTCCCCCTTCTAAGAAGGACTGAAGCATCCACTCTTTGGTTGTCCTTCTTGAGCTTTATGAGGTCTATGGATTGTATCTTGGGCAATTTGAGCTTTTGGGCTAATATCTACTAATCAGTGAGTGCATTCCATGTGTTTTTTGCTCTTCCTTGCTGTCTGCCTAAAACACTATCAGGAGTTCCCCAGGCTATCCTGCAAGCATGTGAGTGAGGTCACCTCACAGGGCTGCCAAGCCTGGGGAAAGCCCACAACTGGCTTGCTTTTACTTGAGGGGAAAATGAGCTGATTTGTTCTCCTCACCTCTCTACTCATAGCTTAATTATGTCTGATTAGTTTCCTGGGGATGTGGTAATAAAGTACTTCAAACATAGAGACAGAACACACTAGGCCTGTATCCTCTCACGGGGCTAGAAGCTGCAGTCCTAAGTGAAGGTTCCTATGATGGCTGTAGGGAAGAATTCTTCCTAGCTTCATGCACTTGTCAATAGTTCTTGGCACTGTTTGGAGGGTGTGGGTGCTCACAGTGTTCTACTATCATGGTCTACAGAGCACTCTCCTTGTGTAGCACTCACTGAGTTGGTGCCTATACTAATCTAGTAAGGTCTCACGTGATTACGTCAGTAAAGCCTACTTCTAAGTAAGGTCACATCACATGTTGCAGTGACATGAAGGTCTGAGGTAATGTTCTGCCCAGTGCTGCAGCCACAGCTGCCTATCACACTGGATGAAAACCATCTGGTTTCTCTAAAACAAATTCCCATCTCTGCTGCAAGCACAGTATGGTGTCCCGTCCAGGAGGGGAATGGCCTGATGTACAGCTCAGCTGAGTAGCACAGAGAAACAGCAGGGACAGCCCAGAGCTTGGCTTTACCAGTGCTGTCCTCTCATCTAGCAGATCTTTACATGTATTTTTGGTAAGAGGCCAAGAATCATCTTTTAGCATCTGATGGAAATCTACATTATACATTAAATATTCACTTAACTTCAGGAATAAATTTACTATGTTGACTTGGCTCACTTTAAGAATCTCAGGGTAAAGACATTAAAATGATAATCAAAGTGTCTTTTTAAGAGGCTATTAGATGTTTTGGTTGCAAAGTTAGGCCAGCATTACTACATCTCCTGACCTGTGACCTAACAACACTGGATGTTCGAGCTGTGACTACAAGAAAACACAAAGACACGTCTTTTCATGACTTAGAGTATTAAAGGGAGAAAGGGAGGGGGGCGCTAAATGTCCTTTGCAATATACACCTCCCTCCATGACAAATGACAACACATATTATAGTATAAAGGTCTTTCGTGTGTGTGTGTGTGTGTGTGTGTGTGTGTGTGTGTGTGTGTAGATGAAAGATGATTGCTCTTGATATAGCAAACTTAAATCACATTTGCATTGAAGCTAAAGAGAAATGCCATATTACTAGACTTTATCCTGTGGAAGTTAATAATAAAACATAATCCATGTAACAATCTCATGATGACTCCAACTTTTAAGTGAAATCTCAGTGCAACACAGACAGACCTCTGGGGCTGGAGAGAAGGCTCCGCAGGCAATAGCACTGGGGCTCCTCTTTCAGAAGTTCGAGTCCTAGCACAAACATGATGGCTCAAAACCATCTGTAATTCAGTTCTCAGGGACCAGACACTCTCCTTTGGCCTCCTTTAGCCCTGTACACCATGGTGTACATACTTACATGGAGTCAAAACACCATATATACAACATAATTTTTGAAACAGACCTTTAATTCTGAGGGTAATGGAACTGGTCTACAAACCATTCTGATTTCTCAAAAGCTCCAGATTTGTTTTTAATGATGGAATAAAGGCAGTTTCATCTCTACATTTTAAATGGCCAGTAGGAAGGTGTGATGGTTTGAATATGCTTGGGCCAAAGAGTGGCACTATCAGCAGGTGTGGCCTTGTTGAAGTAGGTGTGTCACTGTGGTGGTGGGCTTTAACACCCTAGCTCTAGCTGCCTGGGAGGAGTTATTCTGCTAGTAGCCCTCGGATGAAGACACAGAACTCTCAGAGTCTCCTGTACTATGCCTGCCTGGATGCTGCCATGTCCCTGCCCTGATGATACTGGACTGAACCTTTGACCACGTAAGCCAGCCCCCCTTAAATGTTGTCCTTTATAAGACTTACCTTGGTCATGGTGTCTGCTCACAGCAGTAAAACCCTAACTAAGACAGAAGGTAACAAAGGCCCTCTCAAGGAAAGGGTGAAAAGCAGATGTCTGTCTGTCCTGGAGGAGTAGCTGAGCAGGGTGTCGAACTTCTTAATGTTTGTAGGAAGTAGACACAGTGACCTCTTCACAGAATTGCTGTGAACAGTAGCTGGGACAGTCAGGTAAATACCAGAGCAGCAGCTAACTGGATAAGATCCTTGTGTGGCCATAAACCTTGTAGACACTTTGAACATCTAAATGAAAGCCATCCTCCTATTACCAGATATGGAGTGAGACTCAGCCCTGGCGTATCACCATGAGAACATACTTTTGTTCCTGATCTCTATGTCAAGGCCTTACCCTCCTCCCCGACTCTATACTTGATTAGAGGATTACAACCCTCTTTTGTACCGGTTTCCTAAGCTGCTTCTTCCGGGGCCCACGTGCCCTCAGCCAGCAAGTACTTAGTAAATACTGGCCGTGTGAGCGTTAGGGCTCAGTTCGCCTTCCATGGAATAGGTGTAGTAAAGCATCTCCCAGATAGAGAAGGGAAGGTACTAATATAATTACTCTGACTCCAAAATGAGAAGTGGCAGAAGAATGTGAGGGAGGCAACATTCTATGATGGCCTACTGAGGTGATTGATCAAGCTGCGTGTTCTCCTTGTCAGCTATGGTACAATAAAACCATTTGTAACTAAGAATACTAAATACTGCATTTAATTCTGGTGAGCAGAGACTTGTATACAATCAACCAAGAATCCCCTTCAAAATGCAAGTCTTTAGGAAAGTAAACTGCACACTGCACAGAAAATATAATCAAGAGTTCTATTTTGCATTTATCTGCTGGAATAGCTGAAGATCCTAGACGCAGCAACTAGGGGAGGAACATGACTTGTTTAAATGCTAGGGTGTGACTACTCGGATATGTACATTACACTAAGACTGTGCTACCAGATAGCTCACTGCCCTGACAGTTAAACTAAAACAAGCCAGAGAGATGTGTGTGTACATGCACACTCACTGAAAAATACTCATAAAAGAAGCCACACCTCACTGGAGCATCCTGTAGGCTCGTGGACTGGTAGGGCTGCCATGCACTGTAGCAATGCTATCTCAGGGAGCTGAGCTATGACATGACATGGAGTTGGAGGGCTACACATCAAAATGCTGACACTATCAACTCAGAGTAAGGTCAATGAAAATGAAAGATTTGGATACAGTCATTTCCACAGACATCCTTTGAATATTGTGTTTGTAAATTATCAGGATATAAAATTTATCAAAGTTCTAATAGAGGTATGTACATTGAATTTTAACACTGGCCTTTGCAACTAATTCTAGCATAAACATTAAGATGTGCAGAATTGGTAGTGCCACAAAGAGCAGAAGACCTGAAGGAGCGACTGACTGGGAGGCCCAGGCCCAGGAAGGGCTGGGGCTGGACTCCAGCTTTCCTGAACTGTGGTATCCTCACCTGTGAAACACAGAACATCTGGGGTAGTTCCAGAGCACTTATATGTTTTAATATTCCTAAAAAGTATTTTGTGTGTATGCTTGTATGCAATTACCTGCAAAAGCCAATTGAGGGGTTGCATTTCCTAGATCTACAGTAAAAGGCGGTGTGCACTCTGATGTGGGTGCTGGGAACTGAAGTCTAGTTCTTTGCAAAAGTGGAAGTGTCTAACCGCTGAGCCACTGCTCTAGCTGCATGCTAGATCTTTACTGTTTATGATGCTATTAGCTGCTGCACTCTCAGCACGAGTACATCAGTGTACAGGATCCTCCCACTGCGAGCGTGGCATGCCTGCATAAAGGCAGCCTGTGACTGGAAAAGAGGTTTTACTTCCAAACCCTCTAGTGGGGGCATGTCAGTATGGGGCTGCCCGCTGTGGGCACAGGGATTCTGCAGAGCAGGCAGCTAGTGCATACTGGAGACAGTAACCGCACAGTCCAGCTCCTTACGAGCACAAAAGTTCAGGCTGCCATTAATGTGTACATATATGTGAAATCCAGCAACTTTTAAAATACCTTGAGCTTAGCCACGGAGGTTAATATCAACAGCTTTCAACTCAACTGTCAGGATGGTGAGCAGGGGAGTAACTATAGCAACAGAATAAGGAACATGTAAAAAATAGTCTGAAATTGACAGGGAAAGTTTAGCTCTAATAAAACTATTTTCAATTGTAAGTCTTTGCATTTTACACGGAGTTAATAAAATTAGGACTCTGACAAAACAAATCCTCCTTCAGTACTGAGCTCAGACCAGGAGGAGATGAGCCAGCCTGCCAGCCGTTTGAACAAACATTACTATATATTTTTTCTTCAAAAAGCTTTTTTTTTTTTTTTTTTTTGGTTCTTTTTTTCGGAGCTGGGGACCGAACCCAGGGCCTTGCGCTTCCTAGGTAAGCGCTCTACCACTGAGCTAAATCCCCAGCCCCAAAAAGCTTTTTTTTTTTATTTGCTCTGCTATCAGTTATAAAACAGCCTTGATTAGCACTTGATATTTAAGTCATTTATTTACACATGATGGAAACAGAGAATAATAAGGAATTCTCTTGAGATGAACAGAACATCAAGAAAGTAATGGACAAGAGGGAAGAATCCTGAGAAACAGCTGGCATAACAGCGCTCTCAGACGGCACATGCCTTGGCAGCCAGCAGCCTGTGGCCTGCACAGGGCCAGGGCTCGGCAGGCTTCATGTTAGAAATGCTCAGGCACCGAGCTGTGATTAAGCTATTCTTGTTCACAAATTAAGGGTAGGGCCAACATATCAGATTCTGAAAACCTTTTTATCAGTGAAAACACACTGATAAATCAGTGTGAACTAGGTGTATAATACTGGTCCCAAATTTTCAACTAACAAGGCATAGGGTTCTGGATAAATCTGAACTAAGTGTTATGACCCTGAGCTCTCCGAGACTCAAACGGGAAAGAGGAAACGATCCTGTTGAATATCCCATGAGTTATGTCCCTGTCCTAGTGTTTAAAAATACATTTGGCAACAAATGTATTCTTACTTCATTCACTGAGGCCACTCACAGGCAGGCAGGCAGGCAGGCAGGCAGGCAGGCAGGCAGGCAGGAGGCAGGCAGGCAGGCAGGCAGGCAGGCAGGCAGGCAGACAGCAGGCAGGCAGGCAGGCAGGCAGGGCTAAGTGCAGAGCCAGGGCGAGGCTCTGTTCCTCTAGTACACCCTACACTCAGCACGCTCCTGCACGCATGTACACAGGCTGACCTCCAGGCACCGCCCACACTGAGCTGTCCACACACTCTCAGTGACTGCAGTATAGTTTCAAAAGCATACAGATTAGGATCCTCAGAAAGTTCTCTTGCAATCTTTCAGTCAAGCAATTGCTGTAAATGATTATTTCCATATCAAACACCTGCTACCTGCTTTTAAAACTTAATCCATATGAATAAATAAAAATAGTTTAATCTTTATAGACTACATTGCTATGACATAGTCAAGATCTTACTAATAAATATTTCAGTCATCCCAACTTTGATCTTTTAAATTAGAAATTTAAAAAGTCATCATATGCAAAGAATGTTAAAAGTAATTAAAATAGTACTTGCATAAGTTAGACAAATCAAGAGCTTCACCTGAATCAGTTTTTGTGTTTTATACAAATCTTTCTTCAGGCTAAAAATCAAGCATCACCAGAAGTGACTGCTGTTGTTCTGTGTAGATGCTGAAATGAGACCATGGGGGCTGGGAAAGGCTGTTCTTCCCAGCCATCCTTCAACCCCACTTTAAAAAAATGCAGCCATGCTATTTATATCGGGAAGGAAGCCAACCGCTCCATGAAGGATTCTCTCTGAGAGTGAAATGGATGCTCAGAATAAACCTGCAGGAAGCCGGACACTGGAAGCTGGCCTGGGCTTTTCTTTCCATTTGAACGGAGCTCCCCCTCCCCTTCCCTCCAGAAATGCTCCCTTAGTACAGGTTAAAAGACCCAAGTCAGAGAAAAGGCTGCTGGGAAATTCTGGGGCTTTAGTGAAGATGCTTTACAAGCTGCTATGTGTAGCGAACTGGGAAGTTTCCTAGAAGGATTTCCTTCAAGTTTTGGTAAATCTTTCTCCCAAGCACTTTTTGCTTAAAACCAAAATCCAAAATAATAAAAGCATCACTGATCTCAAGTAGCCAAGGAACCAAATATTCACATACCTGATACTTTAAAATTAAAATTATATTTAAACAATAAAAATTAATCAGCTAGAACACATTATTTCTATATAAACTTTGTTCTTTTGTGCGTGTTTGTTGTGCAAATGTGTGTGCGCACCTGTGCCACAGCTACACAAAGTCAGAAAATAGTGCCCCTATCAGTCCTTGCCTTACTAACGAGTGACAGTCTTCCCGGCTGCTTATGGTAGGCCAATTAGCCCAGGAGCTTGTGGTGATTTTCCTGCCTCTGCCTCCCATTTCTCCATCAAAGTGCTTTTGTGACTACGGAGGCTTGTGTTAATGTGATTTTTTTTAAGTCACAGTCCTGGGGATTCACAGGAAGGACCTTAGGCTTGTGGGGCCAGTGCTTGGCCCACTGAGCCACCTTTTCACCCTCACTTTTTGATTCATTTCCGAGTATGAGCCCATCAAGAGAATATAAGAGGCATACAAACCTGGTCCCACATGCTTTTAAAACAATCGTCAAGCACTAAGTATGTTAGGGTTTGGAAGGAGAGGCACCGGACACAACTGGGCTGCTGTTGTGGGTATGGCAGGCAGCAGCCTCTCTGCCGACCTGTTGATCTACCAGGATCTTCTGCTGCCCCCGCCTCTTCCCCATTTTCCCCAATAGAAGCTTGAGAGGACAAAATGACTTAGAATAGAGCAGGTGCTTCAGGAGGCAACTTAAGACTGGCATCTTCCACCTCTTAAGACTATTCATTACTTACTTAAAGTCAATGTAGGCCAGGCTAATCCAAATGACAGCCACTTTGGTCACTTGTAAAAGACTCATGACCTCACAGGCTTAAGGGACGGCTTGATGGGGTCTGAAGGTGGAAAATTCATCGCCAGGGCAGATTCCAAGGATGGGTTACACCTGGAGGAACTGCTGGTGGCAGGAGGCCTTGTTGGATACCCTCTGGTTTTCTCTCAGAGGCGAACATGCTTGTGTGTGTGTGTGTGTGTGTGTGTGTGTGTGCGCGCGCGCGCGTGCATGTCTGTGTGTTCTGACGTCTGACATTCCGCCATGTTATCCTGGAGCAGCATACTGCACCTGGCTGAGAACAAGGAACACTGTCCACACGGAGGTTTCTGTAAGTGGCACACACACACTGTGGGGACACAGTGCGTCAGCAGACCAACGTAAACACGGGACCTTTCGCAAATGGTAATACCAGGTCTCTTGATGCCACACACTTAGGACTCACGTAATCTGAATGGGTAGTTAGGACACTTTTGGTTTTAAGTTCCTGACCTTATGATGGATACTAATAAACTAGAGAAAGCATTATCAAATCAGGAACTGTATCAGTGCTTGCAGACTGGTGGCCGAAGCAATGTACCTGACTGGATTCAAGAGCTCAGCCTTTTGTTTGCTGGAGACAGACATCTCCAACGGCAGTGTGGCAGCCATCCCTTTGTTTTCCTTCTCTGCTTATCTGTGATGGATCTCAAGACAGTTCACCCCGTCCTTGTTTCTGCATCAGTACAGTGTAGGTAGCAACACTTCCTCCTCCACAGGGGCCTTTGAGAAGGGAAGGACAGGATTCGCTCAGCAAGAGCTGACTGTGGGCCTAGCAGTGCCACTGTCACTGGTCTCATCAACGTTCTCTCAAGGGACAATGTAGTTTACCTACCAAGATGCATGTCCATGACCTTTGCGCAATACTTGCACATGGCATCCAGGTCATTCAGCTGACCTTGTAGGAAGGAAATCTGGGCTTCTAATTCTTCTTCCTAAAACCAAAGAGATAAAGATTATTTTTTAAAAAAGTTAAGCACTACATGTGATCTTAAGTGTTTTCCTTATTATTATTATTATTGTTGTTGTTGTTTTATTTTTGAGACAAAGTCTTACTTTGTAGCCCTGGCTAGCCAGGAACTCTCTATGTAGACCAGACTGGCTTTGAACTCACAGAGATCCACCTGCCTCTGAATCTTAAGTGCTAGGATAAAAGATCTGCACCATCACTTACAGCTTCCATATATAGATGGGGGAAAAAAAAGCTCATCATCATCAATAAGAGTGAAAAGAGATTTTTAAAAAAATCTCGAGGTGCAGGTGGACTGAAGACATACATAGACCCACCTGCCACCATGCCCTGAGACCATGAGACGAGGAAGACACCCAGAGGCCACTGCAATGCGCAAGTATGTGGTAGACAAAGAGAAGTGGAACAGTTTGAGCATTGTGAAGAGAGATGGAATTGGAGGCGTGAGGATGTAGAGGAACAGCCTCATGTGAGTAGGCTGCCCCGCCACCTGAGGCCACGGTGAAGTCCTAGCCTGTGCTGCTGCGGAGAGCCAAGTCATGGATGCCCATGGCTGTGCAGCAACAGAGGTCTGTGTTGATGTCCATGGCTCATGTACTACTAAAGACCACGCAGATGTCCCTGGTCTGGTTTGCTGCCTGAGACCAAGTAGGTATCTAAGGGCTATGCAGAGCTGAACCAGGCCTGTCAATGGTTGTGTCACTGTGGAGAGCTGGCCCCACCACTCATTGGCGGCAGCATTTGAGAGAGGAGGTCCTGTTCCTTACCTGGACAGCACAGTAGAGCTAGCCCTGGTGGCAGGGGCACAGGTGAGCCCATTCTGAGGGCATGAGTGAGGGGGAGCTGACTTTGCCCTGTGCCAGCTGCAGCACGGGGTGTGCTAGGCAAAGCAGTGCTGGTTGGCTGACCAATTCAGTTACCATTCATGCCGAGATCCATGGCTTCGATTGGGCCCATCCAACACCTACTCTGTCTATGAACTGCTGGCGTGTGTCAAAGTATAGGGCCTGCCAGTCCTGCAGATCCTAAGCTACAGGATCTCCAAGACACAGGGCAACAACAGGGTATTTCAGAGGAGTCTCCAGTATCGATAGGTTAGCAAAAGCCAGAGGCCTTGAGCCAGACCGAACATTTGCAAGTAAAGACGTGTGGACGAAGGATACTGTGGGCCACAAGGAGTGTTTTCTAGGTTTCATTTTGTTTTACTTTTTTAATTTTTATTTTCTTTTGTGGGGACCTCCCCAAATAACAAGGGCAGAGGGAGGATACGGAGGGACAGGGAGATGTGTAGAATTGGGAATTGATATAAAGGTAAAATAAGCAAAAACAATCAGAATCTCAAGTGTCCCTAACTGAATTTTAGCTTTGGCTATCGGTAAACATACGATGTTGCATAAAATGTACATAAGATAAACATTTTATTTCACACATATTTCCGTCGCGCGTTCCCTCCCTCAGCTTCTCGGCTTTTCTCCGCCTCCCAATCCACAAGTTTTATGCTCTCTTCTCTTTTTTCTTAAAGAAACAACAACAACAAAAACCAAAAGAATAAATGAAAAAGCCAGTAAGTCATAAACGCCAAAGCAGGATGAAACAGAAAGCCCACAACATGGAGCTGGCTTTGTGCTGGCTGTGTCTTTAAAACACTGAGCAGTAAAAATTAAAATGGAAGGAGAACTGGGTTTCACTAGTCTATACTTCCTAGGCATTGTCTAGACAATGATAAGCTCTTAAAATGTGAGCCTTCCCACCAGCTGGTAAGTAGCTGTTCTTACACTTCCTCTCTTGATACGAAGCTGGGGTATTTTTTTGTTTTTGTTTTTGTTTTTTGTTTGTTTCTAGAAAAAGGTACCCAGGGCCAAGTCATTAAATTGCAAATAACAACAGTAGTAGTAGTAGGGGGAGGAGGGGGAGGGAGAGGAAGAGGAGGAGCAGGGAGGAGGAAGATGGGGAGAAAAAGAAAAAGTCTTCATTTTGAAGGAAAAATTAAATATGTGAACAATTTTCTAGAGAAATTTGTAATATTTTGGGAGTTTTTCTCAGAGAAAATCCTTGTAATTTGGGATACTTTAGCCAAGACAGCTAGAGTAGAAAAGCAAGGATGTGACCAGGGCTAGTACAAGTGAGAACATGGGTTTTCCAGTCCCAGAGGCTTTTGCTCTTACATAAAAGTCCTCTGTGCCATGAACAGAAAGGGAGGAGAGACCTCCCGAGGCATTTCTCTTCTTTTTAAGAGTAATTATGATTTGACTGGTTGGGTGGAAATTATAGTTGAAAAGGTCCCCTGTAGGTGTACTGCATTTTGAAGAGACATGTATGCAGCACTGAAAAGCACGGATTTGAACTGCAACCTCGAGAGGTCTTAGCAATATGCCCTGAAATGATTGACACAAAGTCAGACACAGCAGTGCTCAAAAGTGAACTGCAAGGTGTCTGCTGTAGGATTACACAAGCCCGTCCCATGTTCCTATGCATCCTGTGAAGTTCAGCAGCTCCTTCTACTGTCCAATAAGGATGACGAGCACCACAGCTCAACCAAAGGATGCTAACGGGGGCAGGCAGAGCCACCTATCCAACGCCAGCTGGGCATCAAGGTGAAGAAGGATGGGCTGTTCCCAGCTGCTTCTTTCTCTTCCTTTCTCCATTCCTTTTCACACCTCTGTTCCATAAGGTAACTATGGCAATTAGTATTTCTTGGTCTGTGACAGCTGCAGTCAGTTTGTGGAGACAGCATCAAATATTCCTTCTCTTTGAAAGTGCATGTGGCCTCATTAGCCTGCAAGCATCCCTCTCCATCTCTTGCATTTGTACTGGCCTCACTGCCTTCATTTGGAGACTGCAGAAAAGTCAAGTTGGGGAAAGTTTAAGAAGCTTGGCAAATTCTGCTTTCACTGAAGGAAGATCACCATGGTTATATACGAGGTTCAGGTTAGAGCATCCATTATGGTGGAAGAATGGCCATAGGAGAAGCAGTGAGGTTCTAGACAGTTAAAAGGTTGTCCTGGCTTCTTTTAGTCCACCCTAGCTGTAGCCAGGCAAGAAATAGATCCTGCTGATATTACCTGGAGCAAAGCACAGCCCAACGAACCCTGTCCGAGCTCCTAACTCACAGACTGAAGGTTAAAATGGAGCCCCGTGATGCTAAATTTTGGAGCTGTCCCTATGCATTGAGAGATGGCTGAATGTGGGCGACTGCTGTGTGAGAGAGCTTACATATAGAACCAAGAGACGTAAGTTCTATTCCTGTATTGTGGCTCTTGGTCATCTCCCTCTCCAGCCCTGGTGGAAACTCAACCCTTTGGAGGATCCTGGGAATCCTGGAGCTCTGGGAATCCTGGCCCCAGCCTCTTGCTGCCTTCACAGAGTCGTCTTTTAGTGGTAATAACAAACCCAACCAGCATTTAGCCCTTGACCCAAGCTAGGGTCTGGTTGTAGCTAGTAGTTAGGATGCTGAATACTCATAGAATACAGAGAACACCAGAAAAGAGGAGCTTCCTGGCTTAAAATCAACTGTTTACTCAGGGTAGTTGTTTACTAGATTAGCAACCACATCCATTGAAACACAAAAGCCCTTAGGAACTTTAGCCCCTGGTAGACACTCTTTCCTTTAAACTTTTATTTATTTATTTTATATGTATGATGAGTACACGGTAGCTGTCTTTGGACACAACAGAAGAGGGCATTATAGATGGCTGTGAGCCCCTGGTATACACTCTTATGCAAAAGGTTTTATTCTACTTAGTGCCTTGCTTTTGGAAAGCTGGGAGGGAAACATTTAGAGGACAGAGATGTGGCCTTCTGGTTTGAGGTACTGAGCAGCAGAAGTGTTCGAAGCTCAAAGGTCCCTGCTCTGCCATGCTAGACGCTATCACCCTCCCATAGAGGCCATAGGCACTACAGGGTTTGCATCTGTGTGGGTGGTCCTAGGCACTAGCTGCTAAATTTAGAAGGGTAAGAAACTACAATTTCCCAAGTTTTCTTTCCTTTTCTTTTTTTAACTAAGGGCTTTGTTATAAGCCTAGAACCCAAATGAATCTCAACACAGACAGACTCGGTGTCCACACAAACACTGTTAAAAGGGCACACTTATTCATTCAAACCTTCATTTTCAGGGGAAAGCTTATTGAGACCCAAGAGGATTGCTCTGGTTGAAGCAGGTGCAAAAGGCCAAGAAGCTCTTATATTTGGCAGTCTGAAATGCAGTTTCTCATCCTTACCGAGGTTGTTGAATGTGAAAAACATTCTTAAAGCCTTCAGCTATCACCCAGAGTTTATAAATAGAAATGGGATCACATGGGAACAAAGGGTGGCTTGCCGCTTATTCTCATCATATTATATAATTGCAATTCTAAAACTGTCAGAAGCCACTTTAATCTCTAGCTTAGTGTCTCGTGCTGTGCACTCCTCCAGCTAACAATGCTCTCCGCAAGGCAGCTTTAGTCACTTGCCTTCATTACCCTGCCTTCTGTGATAAAGAAGAAATGCTTGCCCAATCACCCCGAGGTCATATGAAAACAACCACTTAACGGTCCTGAAAGGAAATGCTCACTGTGCTCACTGAGTTTACTCTTGCTCATATGGTCTACTTCCTGTTATAGGAAGGGATGTGGTGGGGTCATGATGGAATTTGCGAGTAGACATTCCTGGGTTCAAATCCTATTTTTCTTCCATTTATGAGCCAAATAACTTTGAACAAATTCTTTAATTCCTCTTCTTCACACCTCTGTCTGCCAGGAATGGTGGAAGAAGGAAATGAACATGCATGAAGATTACTGGCAGGACATGCACTCAGTAAGTCAAGTCTCACAGTTTCTTTTTAAACAATTAAGCTAAAACAATGAAACAGGCTTAAAGTACAGAATTTTATGACTCACTGTCAGAAAATACTAGTTTCTGATTTCAAAACTTCATGTAGCAAACGATCAATAAAGGACACAAGATCCCAGCATTGTCCTACCTTTGGAAGACAAATTCATATACAAAGCACGAAATGGACACCTAAGGCCAGGCTACCTACAGAGCACAGTGTATTTGGAAGCCCCGTAGGTGAGAATTAGAGGGCAGGGGCTACTTTACTAGAAAAGAAAAAAAGCTAGCATCTAACGTCTTGAAGAGTGACATTAAATTAAATATACTGATATAAATATACAAGCTTTGCATGTATGAACCCATACTCTTCACAACAAGTCTGTACGGTAGATTCTCTCATTTATGTAACAGATATCCCTCTGTCAGCATATTCTCTGGGAGTCTATACTCAGGTTAGCCCTAACCAAGAACCAGGCTACTTGGCCCCCTATCCCATTTCTCCTGTGGGTGCACTCGCATGCACGTTCTATGGCTCTCCTAGCAAATATCTCAGTTTCTTCTAGCACACATTCACCAGCTTTAATGGAGAGTCCTAACTTCTGGTGGCTTACCAAATTATTTCCTTTATAAAATGTTTAGAAATGGTTTAGCATTGCGGCACATTTCACATTCTACTACTCATAGGGTGAGGCAGGATGATTTCTGGGAGTTCAAGGTCAGCCTGGGTTACATGGTGAGAACTTATTTAAAAGATAAAAAAGGCATTTCTACAGGGGCATTAAATTGTCTGAATATTATACAATTTGGTTGTTTATAAAATATATCTTTCTATAATAGCTATATTAAAGCTTCAATAACGTTCTGGTAGTTCTTAACTAGTAGTATAAGGTTTTGTAGTTCATTCTTTATTCACTTACCTATCGACTTGTTTAATAAATACATTCATTTACATTGTGTTAAAGCCTTGTAGAAAAGACAGTAACAGTTGCGATGTGGGCCCCTGGCCTCTATGGCTTTAGAGGAAGACACGGTCTGTGCGTTCTTAAAGCCAAGAAAAGGAGTAGGAAGCTCTGCAGACGCTGTGGTGGGACTCTCCATAGACCTGGAGGAGGGGACAGCTTCCAACATGGAACAAAAGCATGTTTTCTAGATGACAATTCTGAAGGCACTGAAGGAAGAGGAATCAGAAGACATGGAAAAGCATGTTTCAGGAAAGAAGGATCCAGTGTGTGTGTGTGTGTGTGTGTGTGTGTGTGTGTGTGTGTGTGTGTGTGTGTGTAGAGGAGGGGAGTGGCAGGTGAGCAAAGGAAGAACCAGTGACGAAGTCAAGGCACAGAACTGGGAGGAGCAGGAGCTTCAGATGGACAGAAGGCCCTCTCTCCCATTCTTCCTCCCAGTAATATGTTAGATGCTGGGGTCCGACATGCACTCTGCTGTCCCCACTGACCCTAATAAACAGCAGGTTTGAGGGTCACTCATGGGCAGCAGTGACTGCCAGAGCTGTAGCAAAGTGAGGCAAGAAGGGCCCTGGGATGGGTTCTGCTCAGCTTCTAAGAGTGTCCTCAGATCACAAGACAAGCAGACATGGGAGCCAACACTGACAGCAGCAGCAGCAGGAACCAGCCAAAAATAGCAGCTAGAGACAGGAAAGGCACCCAGTCTTGCTCGAACAGATGGGTGAACAAGATGGGAAGCACAGGAAACGGAAAGTCTTGATGAGGAGGAGGAAGGCTGCAGACGCTCCGAGGAAACCGTGGTATACACAGGGTAAAACACACACACAGGCACAGGCACACACACAGGCACAGGCACAGGCACACACACAGGCACAGGCACAGGCACACGCACTTGGTGTGAATGAAACCCAAGCCAGAAGCATATCGCAATAGCCCTGGAAGACAGCATCAGGAAAAATAGAAAAGGAACGCGATGACTACATTTTACACTGCATTAGATCACAGGGTGTGGGTGTGTGAGGCACTTCGGCAGCTGTACTGGAGAATCAGCTAGAATATGAATGCTATAGCCCTAGCATTAGTGTACAAGAGGCCTGCCCCACACAGTATTGATGACTTTAATCAGTCAGCAATTCTTTGAGCCTGACTATAAGGTGGTAATACTATATAGTATGTCCTATGATTATTAGAGGATTGAATTATAGGAGATTCTTAATAAAGGACACAGTTTGACTTAATGAGTACTTTGTAAATGTTAACTTTTTGTTGTTTTATACTATGAGTGTAATCCTAGAAAGTTATCCCAGGGAATCATGGGTGCATATAAAAACAACTGAAGATATTAGTCAAACATCCAAGGACAGCATGTATACACACATGAACCCTATATGTTCTTTAAGAATATTCTGTTGAAGGACAAGTCACAGACATGTAACAGATGACTAATTGGAAAAGTAAGACTGCAGTGGTGAGAAACATGGTAGAATTATACATTGTTTCCTGAATTTTCTACAAGGAGATGGGGTTACATTTTTATAAGAAAATCAGATTATTATGTGAACAACATACTGGGGAAGACATTTTTTGAAAAGCAAAAGGGTTGGCTGGGGAGATGGCTCCGTTGGTGAAGTGTCTGCTGTTCAAGCATGAGGAGCCAGCTTTGGACCCCAGCACCAACTTGCGTAACATGATCCAGCCGTGGCGATACATGGACACAGACCTCTGGAGCTGGCTGGACAACCAGGCTAGCCAAACTCTGTGCGTGCGTGCGTGCGTGCGTGTGTGTGAATGCGAGCACATGCGCACATGTACAGGAGAGTGGCAGGTGAGCAAAGGAGTAACTATTAATTAAGTCAAGTCAAAGAACTAGAAGCAGCAGAGGCTTCTGATGGGTGGAAAGCCCTCCCTTCCATTCCTCCTTCCGGTAATGTGTTAGGAACTGGGGTTCAGTAAGAAACCCTGCCTCAAACAATAAGGCAGAGAGTGATTGAGGAGGACACCTGACCTAAACATCTGGCTTCTTACACACATGTACATGCAAACATACAACCGTGTATCAGTGAATTTTGTGCTAACCTGCTTTGTGCTTTGGGCGGGTCGCATGCACACACCAGTTCAGGAACTATCTGAATTTGAGAACAGAGCGGAAAGCACTCAGGCATGCACACACACATGCCAGTTAATTTTAAAATGCCTTGGCTACCTCAAAGGCAGGGGACTCCTAAACTTTCTCCTGCTACCCCAGGCCAAATTGGGGAAGTGGCCAGTGGCCACCCACTCACAACTCACATGGCTGGTAGGCTTTACCTCCTGCTGCTTCTGCGTCCCATCCTTCTATCCCGAGTCATAGTGACTCCATTCCTTCCCCTCTGCGTCCTACTCTCGAAACTCTCAGTCTCCCAGCCTGTGCCCAGCTGTTGGCCACTGTCATCTTTGATAGATCAAAAACCAATTGGGGACAAGAACCTTCAGCATCTGGACACACAGATTCCCAATTGAATCAAAGCTTTAGAACCAATCTCCAACCCAGCCTCCCCCAATAAATCTGATTACCACGGGAAAAAGAGATAATAATGGTTTAAAGACCAAAGTTGACTCCAAATCAAGCCAAACACCATTCTCTAAACAATTGTACACCCTAAACGGCACTGAATGATACGAAATATAAGGGGATAATTTGTGAGAAAATAAATACCAAGTAATTAAAATGTTTTGTCTACTATGAAACCTTAAACAGGGTTTGTGTAAGTCTTCCCGACCTACACTGTTAAAGACTGTGTAAAAGCTCTATAAGCACGTTGCACATCTCAGTACACTCTTAGCTCTACTGAAATTCAGCTGGCATAAAAGTGTTATGGACTGCTGGTCTTAAACATTGTATCTGGGAAAATGGTCTCTTCTAGAAGGGCATGTGTTTAAGAGTTTAAATGGCTCTGTTAGAGCTGTGGTTCTATCTTTTAGATCTTCATGTTGTGTTATAATCAGGCAACCTTAATAATCTTTTGTAGCTGCAATCTACTGCCTCTTTTACCACACCAGTGAGCCCAGATGATAGATACATTATTAATGACAGTTTTCCTATTTACCACATTTGTATGTGATCAGACCAATGGATGAAATCACCCAGCCCGCACCAGGGCCTTTCATTTGAGTTTTTCACGGTGCTACTTTCTGGCACCAGAAACAGGCACCCAACACAATGGCTGACCTAGACTGAAAGACCTCGGCTACGGCTGCTTTGTTGTTGTTTTGTTTCACTGTGTTAAGGATAACTGGCCATATGAGGATGAAATATGACACTTCTATCACCAAAGAAGTGACCCCCATAGAAGTCTGCACTGAATCCAAGCCGAGGATCAAGAAATGGAATAAGAAATACCTTGAGTTACAAATGGTAACGTGAGTCAAGAACCAGAGCACTGTGATATTTCTCTTGTTAATATAAATACTAACAGTTATGAAATTTTTGGGGGAAAATGAGAGGGAAAATTCTCTGAGTTATCCATGTCTCTACCACGTTGATTTCTAGGAACCCTATCTCTCAGTAATACCAATTCTATTATCTTTGAAAAATTGCTATTGGCCTTGGAAGATGTCAGACTGATTCCTGCTATACTAAGTACTTGCACAGCACACAAAACCTTTAAGAACATTAATTTATTCCTAAATCTTTCCTGAGTGCCAGATATAACACCTGATTTAGAGAATACTCAGAGAAATAAGGCCTATGACAGCTTCCAAATGAATTCAATGACACTGCCACATTTCATGTAGAAACAGCAGCTATGAACCAAGAAGGAAACCCACCACCTCCTAATGTTTCTGCAGGGTTGGGAAGGGGCTTGCATTTGCTTTAAGAGCTGAATGCTTTCAGATGTGACTAAAGATGTGATGTACTTCAATTGAGACCAGAAAGAACTGTAAAGTTTGTGGTCATGTGAATCATTTTGTTTAGAAAAGACAGGAGAGGAAAACAACAAAGATGTATAAGGCAGCATGCTTTACTTAAGAGAACACGAGAACTGTGTACCCGTAAGGCTAAAGAGAAGCTGGGGAAGGACTTATAATGAAACTGTCCAGAGAAAGATCATCAAAGGCTCCACAGGCCATTCCTAACCCTCAAGATGGGGCCGTGTAGAGTTCTGATGGGAAGTCAGAAACTATGATTCAGACATAGACAGTAAGCAAAATGGTGCATGGAATACTTTGGATGAATTTCTTAACTGAATGGATTTACTCTAACTAATGAGATTATTGCTCACTAAGAACAAAAACATTACACAGCATATCTTTCTATATTTTTTCTCATCTAGCATGCTAAACTCAGAAGGCAAATGCAACTCAATATAGTTACTTGTATTGTAATGCTTGCTTTGAAACTGTGAATTGGTTCCAGTGAGAATTATGTATCAAGCAACAGCTAAGATATATTGATTTTCACATTTCCCAATTCATAATGTCATTCTCAAGAAATGCCAGACAATCAAACTACATGTAGCTGAAACCAAGAATGCACAAAATGTATTCCTATACATTGTGTCAGTGTCCAGTTTACTGTGTGTTACGGTGATACCTATGGCCCCAGTATCAGAGTACACACAACTGTCGACCACTTCATAGTAACACATGAGTATTATTAAATACATTCATGTTGTCATCAGTTAAAATCATTAATATTGTGCTCTAATTCTATTTTCCAGAGAGGTTTTTAATGTATGATTCTGCACACCCATAATTTGGAGAAATGGATTAGCCACTTCTGAACCAACTCCTCTGAAGAGAACTGATTATCAGAAAATGTATGTATCCCTTACAACTGAGCTTACTTTTTTTCTGCAAAATTAACTATTTGTAGACAAATAAATGTCTATTTATTGTAGACATCGTTACAGCACTGAGCAAGACTGAATGAAGTTTCTGGTGCCTGATTTCCCAAGAGACCATTTACACCGTCTCTGAGTGGGTGGCAGAGCCTCTGCTAGGGATGTTAGGTCAAGGACACATCAAATCCTAGGGAGTTCAGTTGTGACAACTACCACTTCCAAAAGTAACTCAGGGAGGGCAGTTTAGTTCATCCTACACTTCCAGGTAACAGTCTATTGCTGAGAGAAGTCAGGCATGAAGTCAAGGCAGGAACATAACGGCAGGAACTGAAGCAGAAGCCACTGATGAGTGCTTCTTGCTGGTTAGTTACCCGTAGCTTACTTAACTGAGTTTCTTAAAGCATTCAGGACTAGCGGCCCATGGGTGGCATTGTCCACAGTGGTCTGGACCTTCCCACATCAATCAATACTCAAGACAATTCCCAGTAGGTTTGCCCACAGGCCAGTCTGGTTGGGGCATTTTCTCAGTTGAGGTTTCCTCTTCTCAAATTTCTCTAACTTATGACAAACTGGAAAACCAAACTAAACCAAACCAAACCAAACCAAACCAAACCACTAACAATAAAAAACAGTTGAATTAAGTTAAAGTTGAATTTTAGACAAAGAATACTTTTATTTTCTTCTTTTTTTTAGTGGAGCTGGGGACCGAACCCAGGGCCTTGTGCTTGATAGGCAAGAGCTTTACCACTGAGCTAAATCCCCAACCCCTAGACAAAGAATACTTTTTGGCATATTTCACATATTGCCTGATACTTATTCAAACAAATGAACAAATAAATTCATTGATTACTTCAAACTTAATTGGAGATTCTGTATCATCCAACAGTCTCTTAGGAGGATGCCCAGGAAGACACAGTCTCACATTCTTCTCTAGATATGGTTATTTTTAAATGCTGTGATTATTTTGCTTTGAACCCAGGTAGAGTCTTTCTTAAGCATAGCACAGAGAAAGTATGGGTCCTTGAAGACACTGGGGAGCTTCTAAAGCAGTGGTTCTAAACTTTAACTGAATATCTATATGACCTAAGAATACAATTATTACCCATGGTCAGGGATCTCACCTTGTAGCTGCTGATTCCATTTTGCTGACTGTGCTGTTTTAATGACTCCAGATATTTTTAATGTACATCCATTACTAAGAATTCCTTCTGACTCGTTTACAACTAATAACTTTTGTAGATACTGGAATGAGTCAGAATTTCTCACATGTAGCTTACAATAAAATAAAAACAGTATCTTCAATAAAATGCTAGGTCTAGCATTTAAATATTTTCTAAATAACTACTTTTGAAATTTAAGTCTTAATTCTAGGCAAAAGTAGATCTGCTCATTTTCTTGAGAGAAAAACATGGTGTGCTTGTCTAATTTCCTTTTCAAAGGAGCTCTGGGTCCTGCATATGAGAGGTTTGGAGGTTTGACTGAGAATGTCACTGTGTTGGTTAGAATATGCTTGGCCCATGGGAAGTGGCACTATTAGGAGGTGTGCCTTGTTGGAATAAGTGTGTCAGCTGTGGGGGTGGGTTTAAGAGGCCTTCCTCCTAGGATGTCGACCTTGTAGGAAGACCAGAAATCTCAACTAACCTGACCCCTGAGATCTCTCAGACACTGAGCCACTAACCAGGCAGCACACAGCAGCTGATCTGAGGCCCCGGATACATACACAGCCGAGGACGGCCTGGTCTGGCCTCAGTGAGAGAAGATGCGCCTAACCCTCAAGGGACTCGAGGCCCCAGGGAGTGGGGAGGCCTGGTGGGAGTGGGGTTGTGGGGGCATCCTCTTGGGAGACAGGGGAGGAGGAATCCTATGAGGAACTGTGGGAGGGAGGAAAGTACTGGACTGTAAAAAAGAAAAAGAGGTGTGTGTGTGTGTGTGTGTGTGTGTGTGTGTGTGTGTGTGTGTGTGTGTGAGAGAGAGAGAGAGAGAGAGAGAGAGAGAGAGAGAGAGAGAGAGAGAGATCCCTCCTCCTGGCTGCTGCCTGCTAGAGAGAGTCTCCGGTTGCAGTTGGGTCAAGATGCAGAACTGTGAGCTCCTTCTCAAGCGCCATGTCTGCCTGGACACTGCCATGCTTCCTGCCATGATGGTAATGGCCTGCAACTCTGAAACTGTAAGCCAGCCCCAATTAAATGTCGTCCTTTGTAAGAGTTGCCTTTGTCATGGTGTCTCCTCACAGAAGAGGATGGAAACCCTGGGACAGAAGTTGGTATCAAGGACTGGGTTATTCCTGTGATAGGCCCGACTATGCTTTTGTTTGGAGGGGTGTATATTTTTGGACTTTGGAAAGCAGTGGAATGCTTTAAGTGGGGTTTAATGGGCCATCCTAGAAGAAGCATAGAAGACGGTGGTGCTGAGGGCGACTTAAACTGTGTGGGCCTGCTGGCTCTAGAGGTTTCAGAGAAGAATTTTACTATGTGACTTAGAGACATTTTTGTGATATTTTGGTAAAGGATGTGGTTGCTTTTGTCCATGTCTGTAGAGTCTGCTTGAGGCTAAGGTGAGATTCAGATTAATTGCTATGTTCTTTTTGAAGGGCCTTCAAGAGCAGAAGGCAATGAAGATGAAGAGGTCTGGGTGGTGACACAGGGTGACCTCAGCTGCTGTCTCAAAGGCATGTTCTGTAAAAGGACGAGTTAGGTTGCATGTGGCTTATTTAACGAGAGCAGGCCATTAGTATGAGTTCACTCAAAAAGGAGAACTAAGAAATATCAGAATTTAAACAGACTAGGAAGAACATTAAAGGTGAAAATGTGAGTAGACAATGTGAAAGGCAAGAATCATAGTCTAGTCTTGGGATTAGGGACGGGGGAAGGCAGAGGAGAAAGACAATGAAGCACAGACAGAACTCTGTGTAAACACAAAACAAGAGCTGATTAAAGTTCAAGGGAAACAGGCATTATATTAAAGAGAAAGGATGTTTGGGGAATTTAACCCTGTTATCTTTAGGTGATCCATATACTCAAGAAATTTAAAATCCTCTAGCTAAACTGTAACACCAGGGCCTAGAAATGGCTAATCATTATTTCTGCTTTTATAGACATTCAAAGAGTGTCCATGACCAGCTGTATTTCAGAAACCTCTCCGACAGAGAGCTGTTTATGTGAGTCAATCCACCAGTCTACTGAGTTACGCCTATAGCAGATTTAATGAGATATTTTGTGACATACCTGTAAGTAGGCTCAATAAAACAAGAATGGGGAACTCTATACATTGCTTAATATATGCTTAACATTATTACCATTATGTCTACTGGATTATGTTTTTGTTCCCCTGATCTTAGACTACTTCATGCTAATAACATGTTTTTCTGGTGCTATCTTTTTTTAAAATCACCACCACCAAAGTAATAGAAATGTCTCCAATCATTCCCCTAAACTACAGTTCCTGCTTCATTAATTTAACACCTTCATTAATTTAAGTTATAATTTTAATTAGGAAATGCCATCCCTTTTAGTATAAAGTGTGGGGAGTGCTTCCTTTGTTTGGAGGGGAGGCTCTCCCTTCAGGCCAGGGTAGCTTCCAGGAAATGCTGGGTTTGTGGCCTGTGGAGCAGAGCATGGACTGCCACCTGCCCTTTCTGCCATGCTTCTGTGACACTTCTGACTGTAAAAATTTCTGTCTTGGACACCATGAGGCAAGAGGCTAAGAGGAGGAAGAAGAGAGTTCATCTTGTTAGGCACTTTCAAACTCTCGAGCAAGTTTCTTTGTATAGGAACTGAGCTCAGTTAGGAGAAACAGCTCTGAAGGTTCATTCCAGATCTGCCCTGCTGTTAATAGGCCTGGAGATCCTCTGAGGAGATCAGTGCTTTCATTCTTTCTGGGAGAAAGGCCTGTAGATTAATATAACTTCCTGGAAAAGTTAAACATTAAAAAATTAGATGCTAGGGGCACGTTGTTGTTATTGTTGTTTGTTTTTAAAATCACAGGTACTAAGGGAAAACAGGGAGACAGCACTACAACCTCTACGACATGACCTTTGGCCTTGGGCTGACTCTCATCTGCACGGAGTAGTTGAGAGATCTCACTTCCTTCTATGTCTGGCACACGTGTATTTCAGGGAATAAATACTACAGTGCAGTGGAGCTTTGAAAGGACACATGTATGTTAATTTTCCAGAAAGGCCATGGAAGGAAACAAATGTTATCAATGACATATTTAATCTAGCATGATTCAAACCTATAGGAATTGCTGGCTAGGCATTGTAAATACATCCAACTGTTTGACTTGAGCTCTCCTCAAAACTAGTGTCTATGCCTTCAGGCAGGGTGCACTGTGGGTACAATCTGGCATGTTTGTATCCTACAGAGTTGATGGAGATGAAGATAGATGATGAAGGAAGAAGGGCAAGCAGGGGAGATGATCATCTTACTTGTCCCTAAGGGTAGCATCTGGCCCATGTAACAGTTAAGGTGCAACAATCCATTTCGTGTGTGTGTGTGTGTGTGTGTGTGTGTGTGTGTGTGTGTGTGTGTGTATTAAATGAATTTATTGAGGCATTAAGAAGTTAAAAAGCAGATCTAAAATCCCACTTAGAAAGGCACAATGAAGACAGCATGCCATGCACTGCAGACAGCTTGGATAAGGCTCCTGCTGCCACCCCATGTCTCTGCAGTGGGACTACATCGATGAACTGAATCTTAGACCTTCCCTGACTCACTGGCAGAGAGATTATGAACAAAGGTCAAACAACTAATTTAATGTCATGCAACAAATATATGAATTAATTTGAAATTAGATTAAAATTACTAAGTAAGTCTTCTAAAAAGTTAAAAACCAGCTGTGGCCTCTAAGTTAATTTGTATCTCTTTATGCCCTAGGCTGCACTAAGTAGGAAAGTACTGGTGTTTCAGGAAAGCCTCGCTGCTCACTTTCTCCTCTAGGTCACCAACCTAACTCAGAGCCTGAAAATGGAGCCCTTAGAAGCTGACTGGTTAAAACAAAACTTTACTTCTACATTAAAAGCTTCAGTGAAGGCCCGGGCCAGCATTCTGAAGGCCACTGTCCAGCCAGTGTTTGGCTGCCCACTATATTCTACCCCTCCCCTCAGTCCTCATCACAGTCACAGCTCTTTATTTTAAATCTCCATCTTAGCAGAGACTCATACGGGGTGAGCACAGAGTTTAATTCTGGCCGTCAGGAGGAGAAAGAAGCCTGCTGGGGACTCCCAGGGCAGGGTCTTGGCTGCCACCATAGCATTTAAGTGTCTAATGAATGACTCTCTTACTGATGAGATATTAGTTACTTACTATCCCACTGTACCACAAAAATCCACTCTAGGACAATTTTAAAACATTCCCCATACAGATAAAATGTTCATAATTCCAAATTCTAGAATATGGAGTAGACAAGGTTCAGGCTGGCTATACTTCCAGAGGAAGTTATGAGTCTTCTTTTACATTTTTCTTCATTTACCTGGTACCACTGTCACTGTGGCATGACTAAAGCTATGCTAACGAATTAACAGATGCTAAAAAATTAAATTCTGTTAATACAATCGTGTTTAAGCTACCCAAAGTGCAACAAGAGGACCCTCAACTCCTGGGATGAGCACCCCTGACAGCTGCCCCACGCTCTTGGTGTCAGTGACCTAGTCATCCATGCTGTTTAGTGCAGACACTTGGACAGACACTTGGATTTCATACGATTTGTAGAGGACCCTGAACCATGGACATGCTTAGATCTTTGGAGATTGGTATGTAATCATCACAAAGCTAGACAACATACCTTGCAATACATTAGGAGTTTAAAAATTGATATTGGCTGATATATCAGTTTTATAATCTTCCTGTGATTATGTTCTCTCTCCTTTAATCTTAGCAAAAAACTCTTAGGAACAGGTGACAATTACAGTAAACCATGACTAAACAAGCACAACTCACTTAACAGTCAATAGAAACCTAGAAAGGTTTCTAGAACTAAAAACCAGTGATCAGTATGTAAAATAAGGCAAAATCAACTTAATTAAAATTAACTGAAGTAAACCTTCTCTTCTAGGCATTTAGGGAAAGAAGAAGGAAACTTTTCTTTTCTGATACAGGGTCACCCAGAGTCGTTTAAGCTGTAGCCCAGACTGGCCTGGACTTTATTATCTGCTTCTGCGGGGAAGCAGGCATCAGCACACCCGGCTACCACGGCACCGTGGTGGGCATTACTCATCATGAACACGTCACTGCTTTCACGTCCCAGGAAAGAAGCATAATGAAGCCCTTTGCTGTGACGTTTCTCTTAGGAATAGTGTCTAGGAACTTCAACGCCCCTAAAGTCATGCCTTTTATAACTTGAACTCTTTAAAGATTTAGCTCAATTCTGCCTCCCCTTTTTGCCAATCAAAAGCATTAAAATAAATCTACGCACCACAGCCTAGCGGCCTGTCAACACAGGAAGGCTTTGATGACATACGTGACGCATGCACAGGACATGAAATACATGTACCGATTTTAAAAGCGTTTCGAAGCAGCATTAAAGCAGACTTTGCCACACATATACTGTTTGCTATGATGAGTTCATCGTTGGATATGTCTGTCTTCTGCTTATTTAACCTTTTCCTAACTGATAACAATCTCTTTGTGCAGGCCACTTCAAATGGAGTCTTGTAATCTGAAAGGCACTACACAGGCTAAAATATGGTGACTCGAGGTAAGGCTTGTTACTGCTTCAATTCATGCCCGTTGCTTGCATAAAGAACTAATAATAATGAACTAAAGGAAAACTATTTGGAGCCTTTTGAGGGCACGGAATAGCCTTAAAACAAAACTAGGCTGGAAATGAAAGAAAGGTGGGCATAGTGCTCACAGGTACTAGAACTTGGGTCCTAATGAAGCTTCTATGGCAGGAGAGCTCCCAGGGGAGGAAGATTTCCAGTTATGGGCCTGTACAGCTTCTAACTGTGAACTGTTTTCCACTAATAACCATCTACCTCAGAAGGTTAATCAATAAAATTAAAGTGTACACTTCTGGGTTGACTGGTAGACCCTGCGTTCATTGTGCCAAATGAGACATGTCTGAGTTTGCAGTGGCCATATCTGTCAGTCATCCACACTTTCAATACACTGGACAGAACTAGTCATCCAGCTGAC